>NC_090176.1:51208114-51368114 GCF_024679245.1 Pseudorasbora parva
ATCGTACCCTGCATGTATAGAATGTTACCTGAGAGATAGAAAGGGAGAGACAGAGAGAGATAGAAAGATAGAAAGAGAGAGAAAAAGAGAAGAGCCAAAGAAGGCCCTAGAAGAGACAGCCAGAGAAAAAGACAGCGTCAGAGGAAAGAGACCCCCAGAGAAAAAAGAGACCCAGAGCAACAGTTGCAATCTTCTTTTATCCATCCCGTGACCATGTGACTGAAACCCTGAGACATTCAAACTGACCAGTCAGACCAGACTTCCCCCACTGTACTACAGGTGTGGCACCATTTGGCCTACAGGCCCTCAACATCTCTTTGTCTTTAGGAATCCCAAACAGCCCCACTGATAAGAGAGAGGGGGGTGAAACACAATAAAACAAATGTCTTTGTTCAAAGAAAAATATCAAATATCTTTGATTATTTTGGATTCTTTCACTGATATGAAAATATGATTCATATTCAACGTTCCACATAAATGAGTCTGCCTTATCAACTCACACAAAACAAAGTGAGGTTGTGTAATCATTTCAGAGACTACATGTAGTCTAGCAGAG
Source organism: Pseudorasbora parva (assembly GCF_024679245.1). Classification (NCBI taxonomy): domain Eukaryota; kingdom Metazoa; phylum Chordata; class Actinopteri; order Cypriniformes; family Gobionidae; genus Pseudorasbora; species Pseudorasbora parva. The sequence goes on from NC_090176.1 coordinate 51,208,671, forward strand.
GCTCGTGCACTGTGGATTGACACTCAACATTAAGACAATATGAAGTTCGTTGCAAAGCTGATTTCAGAAAGGGGGACTGACTCGATCGCTGAAAGGGTTCATGCTGTGGTCGAGGCCAGAGAACCAGATAAAGTTTAAGAGCTGTAAGAGCCATTGGGCTCTATTTAAATGTCTGTTGTAGTTCCACTGTTGGACACTGGGTGGAGTGTGGGCTTTAATTGGTATATTGGTAGCCAGAGAGTAAGTGAAGTCAGGTGGATTGAGGGAAGCAAACCATGGAGTGGACATGCAAACTGCTTAGCTTCTTTGTGTATTATCACTCATCCCTTTGGAACTTTTTAATGGCCCAAGCACTGGATTCCACTTTGGATTTTGGATTTAATTATGAATCAAGGATCAGGGAATGAATGCAATGAAAGGTATGTGTAGCGATAACTTATGAATGACTCTTTGTGCACACATTTAATAGCGTAAATCCAATGCATTGGTTGCTTAAAGGGTTAGTTCACCTAAAAGATAAAAAAAATGACGGTGTGAAACGATCAATGATTCGGGTCGCCAATGTCATGTGATGTCAGCAGTTTGACGGTTTGACGCGATCTGAACTGCTGAAATCACGTGACATTGGCGACCCGAATCATTGATCGTTTCACACCGTTTGTACCTTTTTGGAGGAACGCGGAAGAGAAGACAATGCTGAATAAAACATCGTTTTTGATATTTTTGGGCCAAAATGTATTTTGGATACTTCAAGAGATTATAAAATATAAAATATCTTAAACTGTGTTCTGATGATGAACAGAGGTCTTACGGGTGTGGAACGACATTGGGGTGAGTCATTAATGACATAAATTTCATTTTTGGGTGAACTAACCCTTTAAGTTTTAAAGTTAGTGATAAGGTGAATGAATTCAGCACTGTGTGAAAATGAGTGTAAATAATTATGGTGACGGTTTTGTGGCTGCTGGTAAACAGACAGAGACTAATGTGCTGATTGAGGATGTTGAAATGGAGTCTGTGAAAGAACAACACGTTCTCACTCCCAACTCCTCACATATTGATGCTTGGTCAGGACCTTCAGTGTCACTTTTTAACGCACAGGATACTCCATTGATTTCACTGAGAAACCTGTGGCATCATACACAGAAGCATTGGGCATGGGAATGTTAATTCTTTTATTAAAGATTCGATTAGATTGGACAATTAGATAATTGCTTCTTTGTGGATTATCTTGAACTTTTTTAACTTTTTAACAGACTTAGCACTGGATTCTGCTTTGAATTTTGAAAATAATTATGAATCAGGGACCAGTAAATTAATCCAATGAAAGATATGTGAAGCGATACCTTATAAATGACTCTGTGTGCACACATTTATAGCAGCACCAGGTAGGTTTCGCTCTGGTGGTCCCCTACAGTTGGGAGACAGAATTGTCCTCTACTACTGTCGTAAACTCTGTCATCCTACATCAGGGGATGCGTGTGAGCATTTGTTGACATGACAACCATGATAGCCCTGAACACTGCAGGAGGAGTTCACATGCAGGTGTTCTGCTTGCGTCGTGTGTGAAATGTCTTCATCCCAGGTACAGTCAGTGGCTTATGTTTCAGCATGTCATATGTATATAATTTCATGGGTTTTATTTTTTTTCAAATGCCAAATAACCGCGATGCTCACGTTTACAAGCCAGTGTCATTATAGTAGCCTAGTCTATTGGTTAACGTTTTACAGAATCTATATGATAGTTCAGTTCAATGTTTGAGTGGTAGGTAATCACCATATATCGTCAATATTATAATATCAAGCTACCATAGAATCTGCAAATTTGAAAAATCGTTTTGCATTATAGCTTGAGGCAAGACACATAAACAAATATCACAGATATGTTAGGTATCCTAAAATATGATTTTTATGCATCAGTCGGGCACCCCTCCTCCTCCTTCAGCTCAGGCCAATGAGCAAACGCTGGCCCAATGTTGATCCTCGTCCTGCCTTTAATCCGATCTCTTTCTCGTTTCCTCTTTTTGCTTTTTGCTCCGACAAAACCTTTGCTTTCTTATTTTTCTGTGCTGCTTCGACCATGACTATAACACCCGGCAAAAAAACGATAGTTGAGCTCACACATCCGAATTTAAGGAAGTGTAGGTGTGGGTGGAAATTACGTATATGCCGTAAAGCAGTCGAATTTTGTAGTTCTTTTTGTTCTCGGGTTACTACCCGAAACCCGAAGTTTAAAAGTACGATTAAAAATGATACAGACCCCTTCAGGCTATGGCAGACGTGTCATTCAACCTATTGTAAGTCGATGTATCATCACAAGAGTCTTGAAAATATATTATGAAGGTTAAAAAGTTAGCTAGTGCTGCTTTAATACCTTAAATCCAATGCATTGGTTGCTTAAGTTTTAAAGTTAGTGATAAGGTGAATGACTTCAGCACTGTGTGAAAATGAGTGTAAATAATTATGGTGAAGGTTTTGTGGCTGCTGGTAAACAGACAGAGACTAATGTGCTGATTGAGGATGTTGAAATGGAGTCTGTGAAAGAACAACATGTCCTTCGGATGAGACGTTAAACCGAGGTCCTGACTCTCTGTGGTCATTAAAAATCCCAGGATGTTCTTCGATAAAGAGTAGGGGTGTAACCTCGGCATCCTGGCCAAATTTGCCCACTGGCCTCTGTCCATCATGGCCTCCTAATCTTCCCCCTATCCTGATTGGCTTAATCACTCGGTCTACTCTCCACCAATCAGCTGGTGTGTGGTGAGTGTTCTGGCGCAATATGGCTGCCGTCGCATCATCCAAGTGGATGCTGCACATTGGTGGTGGTTGAGGAGATTCCCCCCTTCTATGTAAAGCGCTTTGAGTGCCTAGAAAAGCGCTATATAAATGTAATGAATTATTATTATTATTATTATATTCTCACTCCCAACTCGTTGGGAGTGAGAATTATTGCGTTATTGGGAGGGGTGGGGGTACTGGTTTGCTTATCTCAAATGATTGGAAATTTGATCCATTACCGTCTCTACCGGCCAATTCATTTGAATCGCACTCAATCACTATTACTCACCCTGTTAAAATCCATGTGGTAGTGGTTTATCGTCCTCCAGGTCACCTCGGTAACTTTGTGGAGGAGTTGGATGTGTTACTTTCTAGCTTCCCTGAGGATGGCACTCCACTGATTCTGCTTGGCGACTTCAACATCCATCTTGATAAACACCTAGCTGCAGACTTCAGCACTCTACTGACTTCATTTGACCTTAAGTTAGTATCTACTACGGCTACTCACAGATCAGGTAACCAATTAGACCTGGTCTACACACGCAACTGCTCCACAGACAACACTTTAGTTACTCCATTACACACCTCAGACCACTTTCTCATCACTCTTAACCTCATACTGACTCCTGATACAAAACATACTCCTACACAGATTACCTTTCGGCGTAATCTACGCTCACTCTCTCCCTCTCGCCTATCCACTATGGTTTCATCTTCACTCCCTCCACCTGCTCAGTTCTCAGCACTGGACACTAACAGTGCTACTGACACTCTTTGCTCCACTCTAACATCCTCCTTAGACAGTTTTTGCCCCCTTTCATCCAGACCAGCCCGCCCCACCCCATCTGCCCCCTGGCTGTCTGAAGTTCTCCGTGAACATCGCTCTGGACTCAGGGCGGCAGAGAGGAAATGGCATAAATCTAAAAACAATACTGACCTTGCCTTTTATCAGTCTCTTCTCTCTTCTTTCTCTACAAATGTCTCCACTGCTAAAACAACATACTACCACAACAAAATCAACAATTGCTCTGACTCTCGCCAACTCTTTAAAACATTCTCCTCTCTTCTTTGTCCTCCTCCTCCCCCTCCTTCATCAACTCTTACAGCTGATGACTTTGCATCATTTTTCACCAACAAAACAGCTCTCATTAGCAAACAGTTCTCCTCATCACTAACTGACACGCACATCTCAACAACTAACACGAACACGCTTCCATCCTTCTCTCCACTCTCCGAGGCAGATATTTCTAAACTCATCCTTTCCAATCACCCTACTACCTGTCCACTTGATCCTATTCCCACTCACCTCCTTCAGGCTATTTCTTCTTCAATCACTCCTGCACTCACTCACATTGTCAACACTTCTCTTCACACGGGAACCTTTCCCACAGCATTTAAGCAGGCTCGGGTAACCCCACTGCTTAAGAAACCCTCTCTGAATCCAGCACTTTTAGAAAACTACCGACCGGTATCCCTTCTGCCTTTCATTGCAAAGACCCTTGAGCGAGTTGTGTTCAATCAACTCTCTAGGTTTCTTGAACAGGACAACCTCCTAGACAACAACCAATCCGGCTTCAAAAGCGGCCATTCGACTGAGACGGCCTTGCTCTCGGTAACTGAGGCACTGAGACTGGCAAAAGCAGCTTCCAAATCCTCAGTGCTCATTCTGCTGGATCTGTCTGCTGCTTTTGACACAGTTAACCACCAGATCCTCCTGTCAACACTTAAGAGGACGGGGATCTCAGGATCTGCTCTCCAGTGGTTCAGGTCTTACCTCTCTGGTAGGTCCTACAGGGTGTCATGGAGAGGTGAAGTGTCTAAGTCTTATAATCTAGCTACTGGGGTTCCCCAGGGCTCAGTGCTTGGACCACTTCTCTTCTCCATCTACATGTCATCATTAGGTTCTGTCATTCAGAAACACGGCTTCTCCTATCACTGCTATGCGGATGACACTCAACTCTACTTCTCATTTCAACCAGATGATCCTACAGTCAGTGTTCGTATCGCTGCCTGTCTGACAGACATTTCTGACTGGATGAAAGAGCATCATCTTAAACTCAATCTTGCAAAGACAGAATTACTTGTTTTCTCAACCAACCCAGCACTTCATCAAAATTTCTCCATTCAGCTTGGTTCATCGACCATAACTCCATCAAGGACAGCAAGAAACCTTGGAGTTGTGATTGATGACCAGTTAAACTTCACTGACCACATTACTGCAACAGCCCGGTCCTGCAGATTTGCTTTATACAACATTAGAAAGATTAGACCCTTCCTATCAGAACAGGCTGCACAACTCCTGGTTCAAGCTCTTGTTCTCTCCAGACTGGATTATTGTAATGCTCTTCTGGCTGGGCTTCCAGCATGCACTATCAAACCCTTGCAGCTGATCCAGAATGCAGCGGCGAGAGTGGTCTTTAATGAGCCGAAGAGAGCGCATGTTACGCCTCTCTTCATCAAACTGCACTGGTTGCCAATGGCTGCTCGCATCAAATTCAAGGCACTAGTTATCGCCTACAAAACAACCTCTGGCTCGGCACCAATATACCTAAATTCACTTGCTCAGACTTACACACCCTCCAGAAGCTTGCGTTCTGCGAACGAGCGGCGCCTCGTGGTTCCATCCCAAAGAGGCATGAAATCGCTCTCACGGACATTTTCCTGGACCGTTCCTACCTGGTGGAATGACCTGCCGATCTCAATTCGTGCTGCCGAGTCTGTAGCCATTCTTAAAAAACATCTTAAGACACATCTTTTCCATTTGCACTTAACCAATACAGAATAGCACTTACTGATCACCACAGCAACGACCAAAAGCGTACACTCCGGGATCATATCTACGTCTCTCATCCGGATTTGTGCCTTCAGGCGGGTATGTTACATAGTAATCATAACTATCAGAATCCAGTGTTCTGTATATTGCGTACGTGAGTTTTTGTTGTAGATGGCGAATGCTGCGCGTTTAGCTAGAATACAAAACCAACCCATTGGGCCACTGAATCTGCATTAACGACAACAGCTGGGGCAACAGCCTTAGTCCTAATGGGTTGTAGCTATCTTAGCTATCAAAATCCAGTGTTCGGCACTGAACGGACGTGAGTTTTTGTTGTAGATGTCTGTCTTTAAAAAAAAAAAAAAAAAAAATTGTGTATTGTGCTAATTAATTGAGATTTCTTACAGCTCTTACAGGTTTTTGGCCTTGTCTGTTCCGTTGCTTCTATTACTCTCCCCTTTTTTGTAAGTCGCTTTGGATAAAAGCGTCTGCTAAATGATTAAATGTAAATGTAAATGTAAATGTCTACTCTCCACCAATCAGCTGGTGTGTGGTGAGTGTTCTGGCGCAATATGGCTGCCGTCGCATCATCCAAGTGGATGCTGCACATTGGTGGTGGTTGAGGAGATTCCCCCCTTCTATGTAAAGCGCTTTGAGTGCCTAGAAAAGCGCTATATAAATGTAATGAATTATTATTATTATTATATTCTCACTCCCAACTCCTCACATATTGATGCTTGGTCAGGACCTTCAGTGTCACTTTTTAACGCACAGGATACTCCATTGATTTCACTGAGAAACCTGTGGCATCATACACAAACGTTAGGTATGGGAATGTTGTCGTCATGATGAAATTAGATATTTGGTTATGATTTTGCCAATATGACATGGAGTGTGATTCTAAATTTAATCAGCCAGCATGATTTTATTTACATTTATTTTATTTATTTACGCTATTTATACACGTTTGAAAACTAACCCAACCCCACCCCCTAAACCTATGTATTATATGATATAAAACAGGATATAACAGGCAGATACGACTACAGACACAATCTGTTCAAAAGGTACAAATGTTTCAAGTGCTCGGAGGCCAGATGATTGATATGTGTGAAGGAAAGACGCAAAAGCGATCAGCGTCTCCATCTGCTGTAGATCAAGCACACACTCAGAAACTGCCGTCCGAAGAACAGCTTTGATAGTGAAATCAGATGTGGCTCTCAGATGTCTTGTGCTACTTCAATGTTTCTTTACCAATATATATATACAGTATATATATATATATATATATATATATATATATATATATATATAAAAAATAAAGATATGCAACACATCTCAACAATAAAATCAAAACTAGTGCTTCTGTGATGAGGGATGATGCATTTAAGTTACGATTCCAGATGCCTTAATCCATCCACGATTTGGCAAGATGTGTTTTTTTTTTGACTGTGTTGTGTGAAATATTAAAGTTTATAAATAAGTATTTTGGCGCAAAGCATTGTTCTAAAATCTGGTTTTATTCTGGCATGTTGAATTAACGCTCAATGAACGAACGCGCCGGAGTAATGGCTCATAACAGCTGAAAGAACTTAATACTCCAACGTTTTGGGTCTTACGGATAAAAGTACATGATGTAAACCTGTAAAAGACCTACTTTTATTCATGAACACTGACAATAACAACAAAACGTTGCACTTTTGTAAAATAAAGAAAACATGCTCTTTCTGTCATGTCGCTTTCCGAAAACTGCCCGTCACAAAAATGAACCTCTATAGGCTACATGCCTTAATCAGTTGAATCTATTGTGGAATAATAGCCTGACAAGCCAGACCCACATCAAGATGTTTGGTCTGGAAACTCACCATTGACGGCTCAATCGGAGGGGCGGATAAACGGTTGTCTTTCAAACTCCCTCTGCACGCGATAGGATAGCGCTACAACCAACCAGAGCAACGAAGGTGAAGTAGAGCTGACTGATTAAACATTCGCCGTATCCGGTCGGCTAAACTCCGAACACATCTTCCTTTTTTAAGAATGACTTCAGTGCTGTTCTTTTCTCAGAGAAAAGCTGAACTCCAAGTCTTCCAGAATCGCAGTCAAAGCTGATTCGAAAGACCGCCGCCGTTCGCCAGTTTCTGTGTTTGCTAGAAGCATGCAAACGCAACTCGGCCGTCGTCATTATGGCCCCGCCCACTGACTCTATACACGATGTGATTGGCCCGTCCAGAGTAAGGGGAATACAGCTCAGAATGGTATTGAGAGTTCCTAGACGACACTTGCGGGCAGATTAAATTTGCTGCCGCTAGGGTGCGTCTAGATTTCTAGGCTAGTGGAATAAGGCTGTAACGTAACAAAATGTGGAAGAAGTGAAGCGCTGTGAATACTTTACGGATGCACTGTATTACAAACCAGACTGACTTTATCTTGTCATTCTTCTACAGATCTTTTCGAGAAGGAACAGAGGTTTAGATGTTGATGTTTTATTAAAATGATTTAGTCACCATTATGGTGATCAGTGTTTCCTTTAGTTGGGCAGTTTCACTCTTGATTTTTTTATGTAGGTTTGTGGTCTTTGTAGTTTTACCAAAACACAGAATTTGTTGCAAACCAAGCCAGAAACAAAGACGATCAGGTGATATAGTTTTCATCTTAAAGATGAGAGTCATGAGTTCACTGTAAAATATGATACTAATAGAAAGGAAGTTATCATGTAAATCAGTGGTTATGTGGATTTGACAAAGATTTAGATGGTTTAAGTTAATCTTTAAGTCCTAATTCATGTATGAAGTAATAGACAGAAACTAGTATCAGGCTATAGTGAAAATGAATATATTTTAGTTTTACCCAGCAAACATATATTACATGTACATTAATAAGTAATGCGTATATATGGTTTCCTTCATAAAATCTTGCAGAGGTACAAAAATAATTTAATAACTTTAATAATAGTTAAGTGTTTAACTATTATTAAATAGTTTAATAATAGTTAAATCTTTAATAAAGATTTAGTGGTAAAGGAAGAATTACCTTAATAGTATTAGAAAATGTATGTTTACAGTAATGTAAAGTTTTTTATGTGGTGTAGCGCTGAAATTGTTAAAATACACTATGTTAGTATTCCTGCAGGGGGCGCTCGACATAATAAAAGTAATAAAACATGGAGAGACTCTCAAACCTCAGAGTGAAAAACTTTATTGATAAAGGAAAGCAAACACAAATGACAAATGAACAGCAGTAGTAAAGTGAGATCTGTGTGTTTTATCTGAGAGAAATGTCATGTTTAGTCAGTAAAAGAGCTTCAGTATTAGAGACGTCTGATCTGAACAATAATTACACTACAAGACGTGTGAGACTTTAAGTGAGATTGGAAGTCATTTTAAAGCCACAATCAAATATGAATAAGCAAACACTCACATTTGACACTTTGAGCACTGAGTTAATGAGCAAAAATCTGTGGCTGTTTGTTCTCAGATTATGTTCTAGGGTGTAAATAAGCACACTAAAATAAGCATACAGTAAATGCCAGCATATAAAGCCATTACAAATAAATGAAGATTAATAAATTACTGTGTTTCCCACACATAGACTAATTTTTGGCGCTCCGCCATAGAATCAACACAGGCTTTTTACGCTTTAAAAGACACAGGCATATTCATATTCATGCATTTCCTTAGCGCGCTCTCTCTCTCTCTCTCTCTCTCTCTCTCTCTCTCTCTCTCTCTCTCTCTCTCTCTCTCTCTCTCTCTCTCTCTCTCTCTCGCTCACTCACTCTCTCACTCACACACGTTCGGCTATAAGTCAAAAAAAACTAGAGTCATTGAACAACTTTGCGACAGATTTGCGACATGCGCTCAGCTCGCGACAGCGCGTTCTAAACAAACCAGCGCTGTGTCAATCAATTAATTTGAACATACAACAGCTTCATTATACAGGTATTTGCAGCAATTTTTGATAAACTGTACAGCATAGTGCGCATTGATTATTACATCTACCACATTTACAGTGCCATTTTAAAATGGAGCGTGATGGAGATGCAACATTGTAATGTTATGTGCTTCTTGTATTTAGCCCTGAGATATTTTATCATGGTCAAATATGACCGTACACCTTAACTATTATTCAATTAAATAAATGTTATTAAATAAACTATATTTTAGTTTAGTAATATTTGTTGAATATTTTGAGATCTTTTGGTACTAAATACTATTTGTGCAATAATTATGATCCATTAATGACCACTTAAAATATTTTTCTTCTAATATTTATATTATTTATATTATATTATTTAATAATATATATATGGTTAAAATAGAGAATTCCAACACAAAGAGGCAAATTAGAGTCATTTTTTGGCCGGAAAAATTATAATTTTCATTTGTAATGCCATTACCCACAAAGTGCCTGTATGACTCTTTAATAAATAATTGTCAAGTTGCTTAAAGTATTGCAGATCATAACTGCTTACTTATTACCTTGCCGCCACCACCACACATCGCTTTCGGATCTGTGGGAAACACTGAATATGAGAAATGACACCATTAGGGTCCTGATGTGTGAATATGAGCTTGATCTGGTTCAGCTCTTCTGGATCTGATGTCATAAACCAGAAGAATGACAGTAGCCACGCCCACCAGAGCAGAGAGGACCAATCGGATCACAGCTTCAGTAGAACCACAACAGTGGACAGAGTCTGAGGAATAAAAGCATCACACTGAGATCAGCTCAGTCAATCAACACTAATATCAGCGCAGACATCAACTAATATCAGCAGCGCTGCGTACCTGAACATGTGTGACAGAGTTGAGTGATGTTGAGATCTCTGGTCTGGTTGATGAAGGGATTGTTGATCACACAGCTGTAGGTGTTGTTATCCTGATATTCCACCTCCAGAGGAAGAGAGAGACTGATGCTGAGATCAGACACACTGATGATGCTGGACAATAAACTGTTTCCTTTGTACCAGGAGAGAGTCACATGACCCACATTCACAGCTGAACACAACAATGAACATGATGATGATGATGAAGATGAAGATGAAGAACAGTCTCTGCTGATGACAGGAACAGGCAGATGAGCTGGAGAACATGACAGAAAAAGAGATAAACATGAACAAATCTAATCAATCTTATTTTTATTTTTTTTGTCCAGTGTTTATATTTACATTTACATGCATTTAGCAGATGCTTTTATCCAAAGCCTCTTACAACTGAGACATACAGGAAGCGATTCTTCATGAAGAGGTGAAGAAACGCAAAGATTGGCCGGACATTAGTTTTGGACACTCAGTGTAGCACAAGGTAGAGTATGGAGGGAATAGAGGAAAATAAAAAGTTTTATTTATTTTATTTATTATTAAGGTGATGTTGAATGCTCATGGAAGAGATGGTGCCATACGGGTGCTGAGCTTGTGGTGGATCCATAAGCAAGAGTCAAAGCTTTGAACTTGATGTGAGCAGTGAGTGTTAGCCATTGCAGATAGATGAAGAGAGGTGTGACATGGGTACTTTTGAGCTTGTTGAAGACAAGAGGTGCCGCAGCATTCTGGATCATTTGAAGTGTTTGGATCGCACAGGATGGTAGCTTAGCCAGAAGCGCAAGTAGTCTAGCCTAGAAATGACCAGGGCTTGGACAAGAAGCTGTGCAAGCTCTATTAAGAATGGTCTGATCTTACCGATGTTGTGCAGCGCAAATCTGCATGATCTTTGACATGTGGTCTTTGAAGGACAGCTGGTCATTAAAGGTTACTCCAAGATTTCTGACCGACTTTAAAGGGGAAATCAAGGATGAGCCTAGCTGGATAGTGAAGTTGTGTTGTAGAGACGGATTGGCAGGGAATTCAAGAAGCTTAGTCTTTGCCAGGCTGAGCTGCAGTTTTTTCATCCACATCGTGTTCGGTTATCTATCTGATAATAACGAGCCAGGATTACGAGACATACACAACACAACACAACACAACACAACACAACACAACGCATTCCCCACTCCCCATGTCTGTACTACAACAATAGCATCACACCACAAGTTCCCATTACAGAGCACCTTCCCCTTTTAAGTAAGGACTCTTTTCTTAATAACATGTTGAAAGCATCTTTGCTGAACCTTTAAACCTGAACCTAGTTACAAGTCACCTAACTTGCATTACATTCTCATACACGAAAAGAGAACATATTTTTTTCTTCTTTCTCTCTCTCTCACAAATTCAAACATTCAGGAGGTCATGACATGCGACCAGAACTTGTCGTGTAAGGTGCTGTACTCAAGTCAGTGTCTCTGGAGCTGTTCACATCCTTAGCAGCATGCTAATGAGTGTCGGCTTCACTCTGTTTCTGGGGTGTGTCAGTGGTTTCCATGGAATTTTGAGGTAATGCCCCATGAACTGCCCACATGTGAGAGCGGTTTCTCCTGATCAAACCTCCATCAGTCTGTATGAAGTAGGACCTTGGAGTTTCTGCTTGATGAATGACAGTACCTTGTGATTTTTCTTTCTGCAGCCACACTCTTTGTCCAGTCGTCAATGTTGGTAACGGACGCGCTTTGTAACGCACATTGACATGCGTTGCTGTCTCTCTTTTGCCCAGTTGAGATTCCCTGACTCCTTAATGTTTGGCCAACGTGGGGTTAGAAAAGTAGGGAGCTGTGGAATTGTAGAACGCAGTTGTTTCCCCATTAAGAGCTGTGCAGGAGAATACCCATTCTCCATAGGAGTAGATGTCATCAAAGTTTTTGATCTCTCTCCTCCCCCTTTCCAGAGTCCTTTTACCGTAGCCACTGCGTGCTCTGCCTCTCCGTTTGCTTGTGGGTATCCAGGGCTGCTGGTAATGTGTGTAAACTCATATTCCCTAGCAAAGTTCTTAAAGAGTGCACAGCTATACTGTGGCCCATTATCGGACAGTCTCTGGGATTCCATGGCCGCTAAACCCCTCTTTTAAAGTGGCAATGACAGTATTAGCTGTGGCCACATTTAGGCAAGCTACTTCAATGTAACGTGAAAAATAGTCTACAGCCAGAAGGTATGTATTCTTCTCCCAGAAAAATAAGTCTGGACCCACTCGCTGCCATGGTCTCCGGCACTGAAGTGGTTAACAAAGGCTCTCTGTGTTCAGCCCTGTGTTGTGAGAATGTGTTGCAGTTCTCCACCAGTTGATTGATATGCACGGACAGTCCTGGCTACCAGACGGCCTGACGAGCCCTTGCTCGACACTTTACAATACCTTGATGACCTTCATGTATACTGTGGGGGATTTCTTTCCTCATGCTGTGGGGAATGACTTTTCTCTTGCCCCTTAGCAGCAGCTCTCCAGCTACAGTAAGATTTTCTCTCTCCGGCCAGTATTGACCCAACTCAGGTTGAAGGACATGTTTCTCAGGCCACTCAGTTTTACAGTATTGGATGAGTTTAGCACAGATGGGATCAGCCTTCTGGTTATTGTATTCAGTCTTGTTTCTGTAGCTGGGAGGGCTTAAATTACCCTAACACCTTAACATCGCTCTCATTTTCCTTCTCCACTTCTAAGAATGTGTGTTTCACTGGAGCTCTTGATAACGTGTCGGCAGTTATCATTTGCTTACCCGCCACATGCACAATGTTGAAAGTGAACTTTATCAGCCTCAGACGGAACCGCAGTATTTGTGGAGGGAGTTTCTTAAGTGCTTTGGTGCTTAGCAGCGAGAGCAGTGGTTTGTGATCCGTCTCCAGTCTAAACTTTAGACCCAGGAGGTAAGAGATGACAGCTGTTCACATGCCCATATGGCGTCTAAGGCCTCCTTTTCTATTTGGGCGTAATGCCTCAGACATACTCCGTGAGATGAACACGACTGGTTATCATGTTCTATCTGCCTGCTTTTGATTTAGTACACCCCCCAAACCAAAGGAAGAGGCTTCAGCGGAAACACGTCTCTGCTTTTGGGGAGTATGGTGCCAACACACGCTATGAACTCCGTTCTGATTTTAATTTCTGAAAAGCCTCTTTTTGTAGTGATTCCCAGCACCATTCATTTTTCTCATTAAGCAGGTCTTTGATTGGACGGGTGTAAGATGCAAAGTGGGGTAAAAACTTGCCCAGATAATTAGCCATTCCCATCACGCTCCTCACTCCATCTACCCCAGTTGGTTCAGGCATCTCCAAGATTGCCCTGACTTTATCTGGATCTGGGGCAACACCGTCTACCCCGGTGTTGCCCCACCGAGAACAGGAGGTTGTGACGTTCTCTCCGCACCCATTTGTTTAGGTGGGCAGTCTTTCCAGGGGTGATTTTTAATGTTTCCACATCTACCACATCCCAGTATATGGTTCTCTGTTTTACATTTAGGTGGCCTTTCCTTCTTGTGTATAGCCTCAATGTGTCCAGTCGGCTGCTCTGCCCCGCACAGTATTGGCTGTTGTTTTTTCACTGCTGCACTTTGCCTCACTCTCGTTATCGCTTTCTCCAGAGTCAGATCCGCGTCCAACTGCAAGCTTTCTGACATCTTGGCATCGCGAATGCCGACCACTATCCGGTTCCTTATCAAATCTTCCTTTAGGGCACCCGAAATCACATTGCTCGGCGAGTGAATGAACCGCTGTAATACACGACTCAATGCTCTCTCCCGGCTCTTGATTCCGCTTGTTGAATCGCACTTGTTCGAAGATAATTTTCCTCTTGCTAACGCAGGCCACATATGATCTCTTCTGAGCATCCGTCAATGGTAACACATACAGTATATCTTCGGCATCATCTCTCTCAGTGCTTGGACCTCCCCTCTTCTTTGAGTACCTCCCATCTCCAGGCAACCTCGAAAGGCCTACCTGAGATAGGACTTAAACCAGTGGAGTGGATTCCCTGTGATGCCCAGTGATGAGAGGGTGGAAAGAATTCACAGTGTCAAAGGCAGCAAATCAGCTTTCGCAAGCCGCAAGACTTAAAGGTAGGACAGATTTGAAAAAAAAAAACTGTTTAAACTTTCTTTATATATCAACACATAATTATAATGTAAGTACTCTGAAAAAGAAAGTATAAAAAATGAGTGTCTGTAGACCTCTCACGACTGTTTTAAAGACAGCTCATTATTTCCATTCACTCCACCTTCTCCCGTCTGGGCTCTTTCCAAAGCCACGCCCCCAAAATACATGAACGCTCCTCACCGGCCAATCAGCTGGAAGACACATTATTTACCTAAGACGAGTGCATGTAGTCACATCATGTCAGAATCACATGTAATAAAAAAAATTGAACTTTATCAGTATGAATATAAACAAATAAGATGTCTATCAAGCTAGAATACCAGTACTGGTAAAGTTTAAAATATATTTTTGTTTGATTTGGTAACGAGCTAGTTATTTTTATAAGACAAAGCTAAAAACGGGTAGCATCATGTTTTTCCAAAACCATCAGTTATACTGTGATGAAGATGGTAAGAGTTTCCATTATGAAAGCATTGTTGATTAGTAGTAGCTAAAGCTAACTTAGCTCTAAAAAGTTCCTGGATGCGGTGTACTAGCTTTTACACATGCATTCTCTTATCTAAAGTTAAATTTTGCAAAATTCAACACAACAGCGATCAACTTGAGCCAAGCATATTGAATATTTATCATCTCTACTAATGGCTAAGTGTATAACATTGTAACTTTATGCTAAGTAATGTTATGTTCGCTATATTAGGCAGCTTCATGTGCTCTTGATACATGCTTCATGAAAACATAAACCACTTTTTTTTTTTTTTTAAATCAAAATGAAAGATTACCTGTCCAGCAGAAATACAGCCAGCAATGAGTCGTTTTTCAGGTCCCTCAGTTCTCACCATCGTTGAAAAGCCACGCAGATATTTACTCGCGTTTGATTTCTTTGTTTAGCCAAAGACTTTCTGTGCATTGCCTTTTCTCATACTGTCTTCCTTTTTTGCATTGTTTGCCTTCGCTGACTGTAAAACCCTGTGAAGTTTGAATGCTTTTTCTCTGCCATTATTTTGCATAGTTCCCTTTCGGGGAACTCGAGCTGCGTCGAAACGCTGTGAGAACGCCTCTGCGTTAATGCGTCGTGAAGTGCGTGTAGAACCAATCCATCGGGAGATCGATCGTCGCCGGCGTGATGACGTCATCGACCGGAAGCTATAAAAGGTCCGCGAACACAAACAGGAACTAGCTTCTGTGCCTTCAGTAAGCGATCTGTGTGAACCTGTCTGTCTATTTGGTGTTTTTGTCTGTCCATTAGAGAGAATTTTCCACCTTTGTTAAATATATCTGATATATATTTTATAACATAAAGAGAAAAAGTAGATTATGGCGAGTGAATAGCATTTCACAGTGTGTTGTCCCTGCCCTCAAAAAATATATATATTGCGTGTGGGAAACACACTCATTGTGTATGGCTGTTTGGGAGCACAGCACGCTCAGGCAGCCCTTGAGGGGGCCGCTTGCGAGCATTTTTTGAGCGGCTTCCGTTAAGAATGCTGCGCTCCCGCCGGGCACTCTTCGAGGAGGGTGCTTCGGCTCGTGTTCCCCGTGGCTCGGTCCCGCTGCTGCCGAGGCAGAGCGGTGGCTTCAGTCGTGGGGTTCACACATGGACTTTACAGAGGGGTTTGAGACGGGCCCAGCCTTATCTCAGCCCTCACCTGTATCGTCCAGTGCCTAGTCTCGGGGTTTAGAAGCCCGCTCTTCGGTTTCTTCGTCCCCGGGCGGGGCACCGGTGCTCCAACTATCCAGCTCTGAGGAGGTGGACGTTGAGAGCATCGCGACTGAAGACTCGCCACTTCAGTCACCCGCTAGTGAGTTGAGGTTCTCACGAGAGCTGTGGCCAGGTTAAATATAAAAATAAAAAACGACTGGCTGGCGGAAATATCTGAATCCCATCGAAATCAGAGAAAACGAAATTAGATGAGCGATTCCTGCCCTCTTGTGCAAAGCATCAACGTCCTGCCGTTTTTCCCTGACCTGCACACCGAGGTGTCTAGGTCATGGAGGAAACCGGTATCATATAGAGTGTTCAGCCCGTATGCATCTGCATATAGTAATATTTGTGCTGAGACACTATGGTTATGGGGCGATGCCGAAGATCGAAGAGACGCTTGCGAGCTATCTCTCGCCTTCAGCTGCATCGTCCCTGGCATTTCCCCTCCGAAGGAAATCGGTGCTTACCTCAGCACACGGTACCCGTCTTCCTTCGGTGCCCACAGGGGGCCGCACTGCTAACCCCGCCGCAATGTCAGGGCGCAGAGGGTCTCCACGGGCCACCTGAGGATGGTCCGCCCCCTCCTCGGAGGGCATGCGAGCAGTCAGGTCAGGTGTTCCCTGCCGGTTCGCCGTTTCAGGGCACTGCACTCGCTGCTCAAATTACACCAGAGGCCAGCCTCGAGAGGCTGGTTCCCTTAGTTTCCCCTCCGTGGGAAGACGGTGCTTACCTCAGCATACGGTACCCGTCTTCCTTCGGTACCCTCAAGGGGCCGCGCTGCCAACCCCGCCGCAATGTCGGGGCGCAGAGGGTCTCCGCGGGCCACCTGAGGGTGGTCCGCCCCCTCCTCGGAGGGCAGGGAAAACAAAAGGAAAGCGTCAGGACGCTGAGGGTAGTCCCCTCCGAAGGGAAACGGTGTTTACCTCTGCCTACGGTACCCGTTGTCCTGCAGCGCCCTCTGGGGGCCGCGCTGCCAACCCCGCCGCAATGCCGGGGCGCAGACGGTCCCCACAGGCCACTCGAGGGTGGTCCACTCCCCCTTCGGGGGGCTCCCGAGCAGTCAAGTCAGTCGTTCCCTGCCGGTCCGCCGCTTCAGGGCACTGTGCTTGCTGTTCAAAGTACACCAGAGGCCAGCCTCGAGAGGCTGGTTCCCTTAGTAGATTTTCTAGACAAATGGAAACGTCTATCAAATATATCTCGTTGGGTCCTGCAGATAATCGAAAGGGGGTATGCCATTCAATTTAAAAGGCGGCCACCTCCTTTCAGCGGTGTCCTACCTACAGAGGTGGGCCCGGAGCAGGCTCTGGTGATGGCACAGGAAGTAGAGACACTCCTGCGAAAGGGGGCTATAGAAAGGGTTCCTCCTCCCGGCAGGGAGTCTGGGTTTTACAGCCGTTACTTCATCGTGCCAAAGAAGGATGGGGGCTTACGCCCGATATTAGATCTGCATCTCTTAAATCGCTCAGTGGCCAACTCAAGTTCAAGATGCTCACACTCAGACAGATTGTGTCGCAGATCAAATCGGAGGATTGGTTTGTCACCATAAACCTCAAAGATGCGTATTTCATGTCTCCATCCTTCCACATCACAGGAAGTTCCTGAGGTTTGCCTTCGGGGGAGAGGCATACCAATATCGAGTACTTCCTTTCGGTCTAGCTCTGTCACCCCGCACATTCAACCAAGTGTGTGGATGCAGCTGGCGCCGTTGCGTCTGCAGGGCATCCGCATACTGAATTATATCGACGACTGGCTGATTCTAGCCAGTCAGCCTTAGAACAGATGGCGGTTCAGCATCGAGATGCTGTTCTCGCACACATGTCGAAATTGGGGTTGAGGCTGAACGCCAAGAAGAGTGTGCTTTCTCCGGCTCAGAGAACCACTTTTTTAGGCGTGAACTGGGATTCGGTAATTATGCAGGCGCAATTATCGCCAACACGCATAGCATCGATCCTGGCAGCAGTCAAAGAGCAGAAGCTAGACCGGGCCATCACTGTGAAGCAGTTCCAGAAACTGTTAGGTCTCATGGCAGCAGCGTCCAGCGGGATACCTCTTGGCCTACTGTACATGAGGCCACTGTAGTGGTGCCTCAAAACAAAAGGGTTCTCCCCGAGGGGAAATCCGCTCCGCACGATCAAAGTCACGCGGCGATGCCTACGTGCTCTGGTCATGTGGAAAAACCCGGGGTTTTTATCTCAGGGTCCCGTGTTGGGGGCTCATGTTCGTCGCGTAACGCTAACGACAGATGCCTCTCTCACGGGCTGGGGGGCGACCATGAGTGGTCACTCATCCCAGGGTCTATGGCAGGAACATCAGCGGCACTGGCACATAAATCGGCTAGAGATGCTCGCAGTGTTTCTTGCATTGAAACAGTTTCTGCCCGCCCTCAGGGGCCACCATGTGTTAGTCAGGACAGACAACACATCGGTGGTCGCCTATATAAATCATCAGGGGGGTCTGAGGTCCCGTCCGTTGGACAAATTGGCACGTCGGGTCCTCCTGTGGGCCCAAGGGAAATTGCTGTCAGTCAGAGCAGTATATATCCCGGGGGTCCTGAATCAGGAAGCAGACAGCCTGTCGAGGCAGGGGCCGAGGCCCGGGGAATGGAGACTCCACCCAGAGGTGGTGGAGCTCCTATGGAAGGTATATGGTAGATCTATTTGCTTCGGCGGAGAATTTTCACTGCCCGCAGTGGTTTTCTCTGTCCCATCCAGCCCCGCTGGGGTTGGATGCCATGGTACAGGAGTGGCCGAGGCTACCCCGGTACGCCTTCCCCCCGATTGTCTTGCTTCCAGGAGTTCTGGAGAGGGTACGCCGGGACGGGGCCCAGGTACTTCTAGTGGCTCCGTACTGGCCGACCAGAATCTGGTTTTAGGACCTGATATCTCTCCTGGAAGGCTCTCCGATGGAGATTCCGACCAGGAGGGATCTACTCTCTCAGGCGGGCGGGAGATTCCTGCACCCACGCCCAGAGATGTGGAAACTATGGGCTTGGCCTCTGAGGGGGCCAGGCTCATAGAGGAGGGTCTCTCGGCCGAGGTCGTTGAGACCATCCTTCACTCCTGAGCTCCGTCCACGAGGAAGCTGTACGCTTTGAAATGGAAACTTTTCTCAGCATGGTGCAGAGAACGCCAGTGGGACCCAGTTAACTGCCCGGTTGGTACAGTGCTGGAGTTCCTGCAGGCAAGGTTCTCGGCAGGGTTGACCCCCTCCACAATAAAGGTGTACGTGGCGGCCTGGGGTGCCTTCCACGTCCCTTTGGGTGGAGTGTCTTTGGGAAGACACCCTCTTATTACACGTTTCCTCCGTGGTACCTTAAGGTGAGGCCGGCGATGCACTCGAGGTTCCCAGCATGGGACTTGGCCATTGTCTTGCGGGGCCTGTCTGAGCCTCCGTTTGAACCCTTAGAGGAGGTTTCGGATAAGTTCCTCACCCTCAAAACTATCTTTCTTTTGGCCATATCATCTCTCAAAAGAATAGGAGATATTCAGTCCCTGTCAGTAGGGCCCTCATGCCTAGAGTTTGCGCCTGGGATGGTAAAGGCTTTTCTGCATCCCAGACCGGGTTATGTCCCCAAGGTTCCTACGAGCCCACGGGGCCCCATAACTCTCCAAGCCTTCTGTCCTCCTCCTTTCACGGCGTCAGACCAGGAAGACTAAATCTGCTGTGCCCTGTTAGGGCGTTAGATACATATGTCCACAGAGCTGCCTTGTGGAGAAAGACCGATCAATTGTTTGTCTGTTTCGGAGCCCCTAAGGGGGGGCTCCAGTGTCTAAGCAGAGAATGAGCAAGTGGGTGGTCGAGGCCATTTCACTTGCTTATGAGGCGGCCGGGCAGCCGTCTCCACTGGCTGTCCGGGCTCACTCTACCAGGGGTATGGCTGCTTCTAAAGCACTTTTGTCGGGGGCTTCCCTCCAAGAGATCTGTAATGCGGCAGGCTGGTCTTCGCCGCTAACTTTCGTCAGATTCTACGAGTTAGATTTGGCATCTACTGTTGGGGCGCAGGTACTCTCGTAATCGTGTGCGTTTTGGCTTCAGACATACGAGGCACTTGGTCCCATGGCGATGTGGGTATAAGCGTTCTCACAGCGTTTCGACGCAGCTCGAGTTCCCCGAAAGGGAACGTCTTGTTTACGTATGTAACCCTAGTTCCCTGAGGGAACGAGACGCTGCGTCGCCCTGCCATACTCCCGGCATGCCCGTGATCACTTACTTCAGGCTTTATCAGAAGCTAGTTTCTGTTTGTGTTCGCGGAGCTTTTATAGCTTCCGGTCGATGACGTCATCACGTCGGCGACGATCGATCTCCCAATGGATTGGTTCTACACGCGCTTCACGACGCATTAACGCAGAGGCGTTCTCACAGCGCTTCGACGCAGCGTCTCATTCCCTCAGGGAACTAGGGTTACATACGTAACCGAGACGGTTTCTTGCCTCTTGAACTGCTCAAATCAAACGAGCGCGCATGTGGGCGGATCTTATAGTGAAAGCAGTGGTCGCCATGTTAGCAAGAGAGAGTGACGGTCGCCCAAGCCAATCATTTGTTTCGTCCCGAACTAAAATAATGAGTAGTGTTTATTGCAGATTAAAAAGTCTAGAGTCACTCGGTTTTTATACTCTCCTTTTCAGAGTGCTTACATTTTAATTATGTATTGACATATAAAGAAAGTTTAAACAAATTTGGACAAAAGTGTTTTAGATCAGTCCTACCTATCCCACCTTTAAGTGACCGACAGTAATGCAGTCTCAATTGAGTGGCCCTATTTGAAACCTGATTGGTTGACGTCCAGCTGAATATACTGTGAGAGAAAAGATGAAACCTGGTTGAAAACAACTCGTTCAAGTGTTTATGAATGGTAGGAGAGTGTCTATGAATGATAGGAGAGAAACAGGTCTGTTATTAAATTATGTGTTTAATGTGGGATTTTTTAGCAGTGGGGTTACCTAAGCCTGATTGAATGTGGTAGGGAAAATGCCCGTGCAGAGAGATGTGTTGATGTGTGTGTGAGTGTAGGAGAGATGGCTTGTAAGAGGTGTGAGGGGATGGGATCTAGAGGGCAGGTGGTAGGATGGCTGGATGATTTATGATCTATCATCTTAAACTATAAAATGATTCAACAATTAAAAAATATGTAAATAATTGGTAAAAACAGGAATATTTGAAGGACAGGACAAATTATTTCTACTCACTGACAGAAACCCTGAATGCTTTTAAGGAGAATCTGCGTGAAACCCTCATCTGAAGTTTATAATCTCCAGCATCTTCAGTTCTAATGTCTGTGATGGTCAGAGATCCAGTTTGTTTGTCCAGCTTCAGTCTGTTTCTAAATCTCCTAAGAACATCATCATATACAGTGAATCTGTCGGCCCGTTTATTGATTTCAGCTATTACAGTGTCTCCAAACCACCACTGAATCACATCATCCTTTATTTCAGTGAGACGAGAGTCTAGAGCGACTGAATCTCCCTCCGTCACTGATATTTCTTCTGTATCACCAAACAGAGAACAAACAGAAGCAGAGTTTGTAGCAGAGAGAGATTTTAAATAACTTTATGATTGCTTTTAAAAGTAAATAATTTGATACATTTAAATTTCAAATAAATAAAATAAAACAAAAACAGCCAGAAAAGAAGCAAAATGGTGTTTGGATTAATAATTGTATCTGGCGATTAAAATATAAAATGGTGAAACTGATATTTAACTCACCAAAGACAGCAAGAAAGAACTTAGTGTTCATATAGTTGATCTCTCGTTCATAAAGTCCGGTATGTTCAGTTCTGGTGTTTGTGACGGTCAGAGATCCAGTTTGTTTGTCCAGCTTCAGTCTGTCTCTGAATCTCCCATCAAGAACATCATCATATACAGTGAATCTGTCGGCCCGTTTATTGATTTCAGCTATTACAGTGTCTCCAAACCTCCACAGAATCTCATCATCATCCTTTATTTCAGTGAGATCAGAGTCTAGAGCGACTGAATCTCCCTCCATCACTGACACTGACTTCACTGATCCTGATACCGAGAACACACACAGGGTTTAATTCTTTGAAATCCCTTCATAAAGTCAGTTTGACAATGATTTGTTTTAACCTCACCATAGATATGGAAATGTATATTTTTCTTTCTTACACCATTGATCTCTAGTGTATAAGATCCAATCTGTTCGGTTGTGATGTTTGTGATGGTCAGAGATCCAGTTTGTTTGTCCAGCTTCAGTCTGTCTCTGAATCTCCCATCAAGAACATCATCATATACAGTGAATCTGTCGGCCCGTTTATTGATTTCAGCTATTACAGTGTTTCCAAACCTCCACTGAATCTCATCATCATCCTTTATTTCAGTGAGATCTGTGTTTAGAGCGACTGAATCTCCCTCCTTCACTGACACTGACCAAAATTCTGTAAAAACAAAAACACACACAGGGTTTGTCAGATTAATTCAACAACAAAATGAACTAAATGATGCATGAATTGATTTAAACTTTGTCAATAGACAATATGTGAAACAAAGTTCTTTAACCTCACCATAGAAACTGACATCGATCTTTTTCTTTCTCAAACTGTTGATCTCTAGTGTATAAGAGCCATCATCTTCAGGTCTGATGTTTGTGATGGTCAGAGATCCAGTTTGTTTGTTCAGCTTCAGTCTGTCTCTGAATCTCCCATCAAGAACATCATCATATACAGTGAATCTGTCGGCCCGTTTATTGATTTCAGCTATTACAGTGTCTCCAAACCTCCACTGAATCACATCATCCTTTATTTCAGTGAGACCAGAGTTTAGAGCGACTGAATCTCCCTCTTTCACATTCACTGACTCCTCTTCAACACCAAACACTGCTGAAGAACAGAGATTTCACAGATTAAAGCTTTAAAATCACTTGATGTTTGTTTGAAGTTTCACTGAAATACTTTTAATCATTTAAATGTGATGTTAATAATGATCTGCATCAGTACAAAGACAAAAGACGACAAATGAAAAGAGAAATAGATTTATATATGGAAAAATACTTTTACTTCAATGTTGTAACGTTCTAGGCTGAATGGTAACACTTTAGTGAATGTTCACATCCCTCCAGACGCATGTGTGAGTGCGGTGCTTCAACAGCTTGCTAAACATATAGCTGAAACAGAACAAAGGTACCCAGACTCTCTTTTAATCTTTGGGGATTTTAACAAAGCAAATCTCTCCCGAGAACTGCCAATACAGACAGCACATTACATTTCCCACCAGAGACAGTAATACACTGAACCAATGGACTAAAGAGAAAACATCAGTTTCTGTGAGGATACATGCATTCCTACCAGGACATTCTTATCATTCACTAATGATAAACCTTGGTTTAATGGGAAACTCAAACAGCTTTGTCATGCCAAAAAGGATGCTTGCATAAGTGGGGATAAAATCTTGTATTACCAGGCCAGAAACAGACTGACAAAGGAGATCAGAGTTGCTAAAAGAAGCTACTCTGAAAAAGTTTTCAGCCAACAACCCGGCATCAGTTTGGAGAGGCCTGAGGAACATCATCAACTATAAGTCACCATCCTCCCAATCTGTGGAGAATTGACAACTGGCTGAGGATCTGAATGCAAAAGCCCAGTCTCACACCACAAACCCACTCAGATCTGCACTTTATACATTCACCATCACCTCCTGCACCCCCTCTACTCACCCCTCCTGCCATGCAACCTGAGCTTAAGGTCTGTGTGTAGGATGTGAGCCAAGTCTTCAAAAAACAGAAGACTAGGGAAGCTTCAAGCACAAATGGCATCTCATCTACTTGTTTAAAAGCCTGCACTGACCAACTGGCCTTCACTGGCCTGCTCCAACGATCTTCAACAGATCGTCGGAGCAGTCCACCCACACTCCCAGAACACTCCACTATCATTCCAGTTCTCAAAAAACAAACAAACACTTAATGACTACCTGTCACCTGTCACTCTCACATCTGTGGACATGAAGTCGTCTGAAGACTTTTGCTGGATCCTTTTCAATTTCCCTACAGAGCAAACAGGTCTGTGGATGATGCAGTCAACATGGGACTGCATTATATCCTGCAACATCTCGACAGACCTGGGACTTATGCAAGGATCGTATTTGAAGACTTCAGTTCAGCCTTAAATAACATCATGCCTGATTTCCTCACAGTTCAAGTTCAAGAGTTTTATTTGTCACATACACAGTAATACAGAAATCAACCGGCAGTGAAATGTAAACAGGTCCGCTCCATGGACAGCAAATAACAATTAACAAAAAAAGCACAATAAATTATAAAATAGGAATAGGATAAAGGTGCTATATATATATATATATATATATATATATATATATATATATATATATATATATATATATATATATATATATATATATACATATGTAGAATTATGAATAAATCAAGTAAAATAAATAAGAGATGTGGAATAAAATAAGTGAGATAAAGTAAACTGGAGACTATAAAAATAAATACGCGGATGAATTTGGTAAAGTGACCCAGCTCTCCATGCCATCCTCAATCTGTCAGTGGATCATCAGCTTCCTGATAGACCTGCAGCAGCTAGTGAGACTGGGAAGACTCACATCCAGGACTCTCACTATCAGAATTAGATGGTGAGGTGCGTTCTCTTCCCACTGCTATTGTCTCTGTACACTAATGACTGCACTTCTAAAGACCCCTCTGTCAAGCTCCTGAAATTTGTAGACAACACCACTGTCATCGGCCTCATCGAACTCGGTGACGAGTCTGCTTACGGACTAGAGGTTGAACAGATGGCTGGCTGGTGCATTTATAACAACTTTAAGCTGAACACGCTCAAAGCGATGGAGATGATAGTGGACTTCAGGAGGACAAGACCAGCACTCCTCTCACTCACCGTCATGAACAGCACTGTGGAAGCAGTGGAGTGATTCAGGTTCCTGGGCACTACCATCTCTCAGGACCTGAAGTGGGACAATCACATTGACTCCATTGTGAAAGGCTCAGCAGAGACTGTACTTCCTTCACCAGCTGAGAAAGTTAAACCTGTCACAGGAGCTGCTGATTCAGTTCTACTCAGCCGTCATTGAGTGGTTCAGCTACCAAATCAGACAACAAAGTACAGTCCAGACTGCGGGGAGGATTATTGGTGCCACCTTGCCAAGCCAATAGGACCTGTACACTTTCAGAGTGAGGAAGAGAGCAGGTACAATTATCACAGACTCCAATCACCCATCCATGGAGGCTGGCCCTGAACTACCCGAGCCTCCGTGGTCCCCCTGAGCTTCTGGCACCTCTGTGGTCCCTTGAACTATCTGCACCACCATGGCTTCCGGAACTGCCAGATCTGCCTATGCTAAACGGCCCAGGTCCACCCATATATTGTGTATATATACCCCAGTGTTTCAGTTGTTTTTTGTCGGTCATTGCTCCTCTGTGTTCCTGTCGTTGCGCTCCTACCTGTTTTTGGATACCCTTGTTCTTGGATTTACTGTTGTTTTTTTATTAAATTGTTAATGCTGCATTTGGATTCTCACTGAGGTTCATTCCTGCTCACATGTTACACATGCTTTATTAAGCTTACATGTGGAGGACAAAATCTAGTGGGCTCTGGAAAGTTGCGCAAAGTCTTGCGTACAAAAGAGTTCCTGAGAAAAAAGTTCTTGGGACAAATTGTTCTAGGTCATTTTGGTGGAATTAGGGCTAGTGACTAACATGTGCTGCTGCTGATGTTGCAGATTTACCCTCGAGGAGAGAGACAGATGTTAATCTTTTATTTTTTTCTTATCTCAGTTATTTATGTCTGCAGTGTACTGTATATCGTCAAGGTCAAGCTTTATTAAGATCCCTTATGGGTCATCCCAATTTGGATGCACCACAAGTAGACACAACTGACATGTACAGTACATCTTAACAATAATAATACATTACAAATTACAAAATACAGAAGTACATAATCATAGAAATTCCTTTAATACTATTTAACAATCGAACTGCACAGGGAACAAAGGAATACTTGTAATGTTTATATAACAACCTGAAGGCAGCATCGAAAACTCTGGGTGTAGGGAGTGTACTGTTCACGATCTAGAAGCACAGAATGGACTCGACCCAAGTCCCTTTTTGCACAATGCTTCTATGATTACATCAAAACGCAATCTTTTATCAATAACTGTACACAGATATTTATAGCTTTCCACACATGTAATTTAAACATGTAAATGTTTAAGTATTAGAAGTAAAAAGTCGGCTGAAAAATAATTACTCCAGTAGAGTATAGATACCCCAAATATACTTAAGTAAGGTAACAAAGTATCACCTCTGGCTGTGGATTTCGTAAATGTTGTTATACACTGTATATCAATTGTTTCCAGGATTACATTTTGGGGATTTTCTCATATAAACATTGTATATAAATGCGTTTGTCACCTGAGTTTGTATTTTTCTGTGGGTTTGCGTTAGAATTTGAATGCCCCCTATCAGTGCTGTCCTGACAGTGAATGTTAATCCTCTCTGACTAATTTAACCAGTCATTTATTACATGGGACCAGAACAGAAGCAGCTGAAGCCATAAAAACACATTTAAAACTCACCATCCAGACGCCAGAAACACAAACAGAACAAAACAGTCCAAAACATCTTCAGCGGTTTCAGTCCACAAATATGAGAAGACAAACTCTTCAAAACTGCTTCAGTAATAAAATGACAGACGTGCTGATGTGAAGCTGCTCTGTGGTAAAATGATGTGAAACCACCATTTAAGTAACTTGGCCAACACTGGAAACCACCAACATCTAAAATAACAGCACATCTTTAAGTGTTTAATGTGTGTGACCATCTATAGCACTTTTTAGCTCATTATTTTTTACTCTCTGAAATTTGTCACTTTCAGCTCCACTAGGCCTCAACTTCCTCTAAATCAATGATTCATTTTCAACAGAAATAAACTGACCCATGGCGTGTTAAAGTTTCTTAAAGCAACAGTTTCATCTTGTCATGAGATCCTCTGAGTGTTTGGCTCTGCTCTCTCCTCTAACTGTCTTCAGGTCATTTGTTGTCTCAATTGTTTCTCCTCTCAGACTGATTTCAGAGTTTCTCTAAGGGCTTTATGGAGCAGGAACAGATCGAAGAGTTCTCTGATATGTATATATGATTAATATTAAACTGGTATGTATTCAACGTTCCACATAAACTCCACATTAGTGAGAGTCTGCATAATCAACTCACACAAAACAAAGTGAGGTTGTGTAATCATTTCAGAGACTACATGCAGTCTAGAAGAGGCTCGTGCACTGTGGATTGACACTCAACATTAAGATGATATGAAGTTCATAGTAAAGCTGCTTTCAGAAAGGGGGATTGTATGGAAGTAAAACTGTGCCACTGGATTTTGAATTCTAATTTTTAGCACTGAATTTTTTTACATCGAATTTTTAACACTGAATTTTATTTTGCATCTAAATCAGACTTTGAATTTTAAAAGCCATCGAATTTCTAGCACTGTTTTTTTTTTTGCCTATGACATTTTTTCAATGTTTTAAAAAAATTCAGTGTAAAAAGAAATTCAACGTCTCAAAAAATTCAGTGTAAACAAATTCAACGTCTCAAAAGATTCAGTGTAAAAAAAAAAAAATGTCTCAAAAGATTCAGTGTAAAAAAAAAATTAATGTCTCAAAAGATTCAGTGTAAAATAATTCAACGTCTCAAAAATTTCAGTGTAAAAATATTCAGAGTCAACATCCGGGTAACCAAGGAGAAGCAATCGATCCCTGTATCAAATCATCCAACATCCAGCCAATCATTTACGCTCCATTGGTCATGTGACGCTGAAACAGGAAGGCGGGGAAGTTCACTTCAGGTGAGCTCCAGAGCTCAGCAGCATGGCTCAGAACACACACGATGGCGCTTCGGTGAGTTTATTAATGACCAATGGAGCGTAAATGATTGGCTGGATGTTGGATGATTTGATACAGGGATCGATTGCTTCTCCTTGGTTACCCAGATGTTGACTCTGAATATTTTTACACTGAATCTTTTGAGACATTCATTTTTTTTTACACTGAATTTTTTGAGACGTTGAATTTCTTTTTACACTGAATTTTTTTAAAACATTGAAAAAATGTCATAGGCAAAAAAAAAAAACAGAGCTAGAAATTTTAAAATTCAAAGTCTGATTTAGATGCAAAATAAAATTCAGTGTTAAACATTCGATGTAAAAAAAATTCAGTGCTAAAAATTAGAATTCAAAATCCAGTGGCACAGTTTTACTTTTGGGTAAAACCATAGGTATTGACTTGATCGCTGAAAGGGTTCATGCTGTGGCCGAGGCCAGAGAACCAGAGAAAGTTTAAGAGCTGTAGGAGCCATTATGCTCTATTTAAATGTCTGTTGTAGTTCCACTGTTGGACACTGGGTGGAGTGTGGGCTTTAATTGGTATATTGGTAGCCAGAGAGTAAGTGAAGTCAGGTGGAATGAGGGAAGCAAACCATTCTTTGACCGTCAGGAGTGGACATGCAAACTTGAGGATTACAATGTGTATCAGTGACAAATACAGTTGATAAATACAGGACTGGAAGCGTCTCACATGTCAGAGAGAATCCACTATGTGACAAGATGGTCATTTGTCAATTCATTTGATCAAATAATTGCTGCTTTGGATTATCACTCATCCCTTTGGGACTTTGCTTTGGATTTTAAAAATAAATTCAAGGACCGGTAAATGAATCCAATTAAAGGTATGTGAAGCGATACTTTATGAATGAATTTGTGTGTGCACACATTTAATAGCGTAAATCCAATGCATTGGTTGCTTAAGTTTTAAAGTTACTGACAAGGTGAATGAATTCAGCACTGTGTGAAAATGAGTGTAAATAATTATGGTGAAGGTTTTGTGGCTGCTGGTAAACAGACAGAGACTAATAGAGGATGAGGATTGAGGATGTCCAAATGGGGATTGAGATTGTGTAGTTCTTTCACAGACTCAACTCACATATTAATGCTTGGTCAAGACCTTCAGCGGCACATTTTAACACACAGCATACTCCATTGATTTCACTGAGAAACCTGTGGCATCATACAAAGACGCATTGGGCATTGGAATGTTATCGTCATGATCAAATTATACATTTTGTTATGATTTTGCTATTATGACAAATTTTATGAAGCGTGATTTTCAATTTAATCAGCCAGCATGATTTTATTTACATTTTTGTTTATTTACGCTATTTTTAGACGTTTGAACACTAACCCAACCCCTCCCTTAAACCTACCCATTTGTGTATTATATGATATAAAACACTGGATATAACAGGCAGATATGACTACAGGCGCAATTTGTTTAAAAGGTACAAATATTCCATGTGCTCGGAGGCCAAACGATGGATTTTTGTGTGAAGGAAAGACCCAAAAGTGATCAGCGTCTCCATCTGCCATAGATCAAACACACTTTCAGAAAGTGCAGCCTGAAGAAAGGTTACGTCAGCTTTGACAGGGAAATGTCATTGGTGAGGATCAAATGTACCCCCCCCCCCCCCCAAACTGTAATCAATGCTGCTTCACCAATACAACCTATAAAATATATAACATAAAGATATGCAACACGCACGACTAAACATTAAACAATAAAATCTGAACTAGCGCTTCTGGTCCTGTGATGGTTGATGACACATGCAATGCGTTTGTTGCAATCCTGGTTCCAGTGGCCTTAATCCATACACGGCTTTTCAAAATGTCACAACTGGTTTTGTAATTGTTTTGTGTGAAATATTAAAGTTTATAAATAAGTGTTTTGGTGCAACACATTCTTCTAAAATCTGGTTTTATTCTGGCATGTTGAATTAGTGCTCGATGTATGCGCCGGTGTCTTTTTGAGATGTAACACAGAGGTTTAAATGTTGATGTTTTATTAAAATGATTTAGTCACCATTATGGTGATCAGTGTTTCCTTTAGTTGGGCAGTTTCACTCTTGTTTTTTTTATGTAGGTTTGTGGTCTTTGTAGTTTTTACCAAAACATATCATTTGTTGCAAACCAAGCCAGAAACAAAGACGATCCGGTGATATAGTTTTCTTCTTAAATATGAGAGTCATGAGTTATGATGTAAAATATTATTCAAAAAGAAAGGAAGTTACCATGTAGATCAGTGGTTGTGTGGATTTGACAAATATTTAGACGGTTTAATCTTTAAGCCCTAATTAATGTTTGAAGTAATATACATAAAGTAGTATTAGGCTATAGTGAAAATAAATACATTTTAGTTTTACCCAGAAACATACATTACATGTGCATTAATAAGTAATGTGTATATAGGGTTTCCTTCAGAAAATCTTGCAGAGGCACAACAATAATTTCATAATAATAACAAAAAAAAGTTGTAGTGGTAAAGGAAGAATTGCTTTAATAATAATGTAAATATTTAAAAAAAATAATGTTTACAGTAATGTAAAGTTTTATGTGTAGTGAAGTGCTGAAATTGTTAAAATACACTATGTTAGTACTCCTACAGGGGGCGCTCGACATAATAAAAGTAATAAAACATGGAGAGACTCTCAAACCTCAGAGTGAAAAACTTTATTGATAAAGGAAAGCAAACACAAATGACAAATGAACAGCTGTAGTAAAGTGAGATCTGTGTGTTTTATCTGAGAGAAATGTGTCGTGTTTAGTCAGTAAAAGAGCTTCAGTATTAGAGACGTCTGATCTGAACAATAATAACACTACAAGACGTGTGAGACTTTAAGTGAGATTGGAAGTCATTTTAAAGCCACAATCAAATATGAATAAAAAAAAATGTATTTACAAAGACAACCACTCACATTTGACAATGAGCACTGTTGTATTTTCTATACCGCTGTAACATCTTATCATCCTAAAACATCCCCATAGCCTATACCAATCATACATTGCTCTCACCTGCAGGTTAAAGATGTCAGGCGTTGCTCAAGGGTCGTCGGCGGTGTCCTTATAACCAGCTCAATCTCCAGTTCGAGTGCACTGATCGCTAATATCAATATCTAAACTACAACCAATACAGATATTTCAGGAAAAAAATCACTCTGACACCTGATTTAAAAGGTTTCTCGAATCACCACAGAATGGTTTCGTTTTACTCAAAGAAGTTTCAGAATAATACAAAGACGATAATCCAAAAGGCAAAAATAACAGAACACAGTGTAAGTCTTCACCCGAGGCGCGGCCCCTAAAAACCCTGGACAAAGCTCTTTATACTCGGACATATCCTGGGGCACGGCCATGAGAAGATACGACTGACATTACAATATAATAAATCCTTATGAGGTAAAAACTCGCCTTGGACTAAAGCAATTATAATATTTGTCCTAAGCTACTACAAGTTTTGCAGCAAGCACACACACATTTCTCTGGTCTTTCTTTGCAGCGGACACTTGAGGCCTAGAGCCCATCAAAACCACACAACTCTTATTTTAGCTGACAGTCCGCTTGAACTTCCTCTTTTTAAAGATTTCATAGATTATCAAACTGTTAAACTTGTTAAAGAAAACATTTTATCACTTCTAAACAAGAAAATAGAAAACCATACTCACATCTAAAATATTATGTTTTGTATTATGCTCTGTTTTAAGAAATTCTCTTGCAAGTTGAACATTTCACAATTTGAGCATTTTGACCTTCCAGCATAAAACTTCTAACATCATTCATTAATTTCTTGTTCAACTTTTCCATTTGTCTGATGACTCTTATCATCTGCTTGCTCCTCCAGATCAGCCCTCCACCTGAAGAATGACAGTAGCCACGCCCACCAGAGCAGCGAGGACCAATCGGATCACAGCTTCAGTAGAACCACAACAGTGGACAGAGTCTCTGCTGTTGACAGGTACAGGCAGAGCTGGAGAACATGACAGAAAAAAGATTAATAAGAACAAAACTAATCAACAATCTTATTTTCGGTTCAATCAGTGTTGAAATGATCTCTACTCACCGACAGAAACACTGAATGCTTTTAATGAGTATCTGTCTGAAACACTCATCTCTAGTGTATAATCTCCATCATCTTCAGTTCTGATGTCTGTGATGGTCAGAGATCCAGTTTGATTGTCCAGCTTTAGTCTGTCTCTGAATCTCCCATCAAGAACATCATCATATACAGTGAATCTGTCGTCCCGTTTATTGATTTCAGCTATTACAGTGTCTCCAAACCACCACCGAATCACATTATCATCCTTTATTTCAGTGAGATTAGAGTTTAGAGCGACTGAATCTCCCACCATCACTGATATTTCTTCTGTATCACCAAACAGAGAACAAATAGAAGCAGAGTTACGTTAAATTAATGAACCAAGATGAGGACTCAAGTCCGAAATGGATAGGTCTTTATTAATGAAATAAACATAATCAAAAACCCACAAGGGGGGGAAAACATAATAATACTCAAAACAAACATTCCGGAGAAAGAAGCAGATCACTGAGAAGGGAGCTGTGAAACAACGTACCAACAAAGACTGAACACAAGGGCCCTCATTTATCAATCTTGCGTAGAAACTGGTGTATATGTTGGCGTAAGATTATGCTTACACTCCTCTCACCGCCTGATTTATGAAGCTGTGCGTACCTCTGCAATCCAGGTGTATGCAATACTTGGCCTTGATAATGTGGCGGCTGAAACCGATCGTCATTAGAATAACACACCCCTATATATTCAAGTCTCCGCCTCCCCCACACCCTCATTTTACGCCATGGACAAACAGAAGACGGCAAAGAAGCGAAACTTCTCCGACGTGGAGATCGGGCGCGCTCAATCATCTCACTAGTCCACTAGTCAGTGCACTGATTAGGACATAAGTCAATGGGCTGACTCCCTGATCAGTGCCCATTGAGACCATCACCAGGGAAGTGGAAAAAAACCCCGAAATTGTTTTATTTAGGAGTTTAAAGAGTAGAATTAAAGGCACCTACAAAAACAAAAACAAATAAAGGCACCTACAAAAACATTCTTCTTATTATTATTATGATTATTATTCTTAATGACACTTGTTATTTAGAAGAAGAATGTCGTTTTTATTGATTTTATTATTATTTAAAAGAAGAAGGCTCATTTTTATTATTTTGTCAGTCTGAATTATTTTAGTCCCAGTCCGTGCTCAGCTGCCGGGCCAGGCGGGCCTGAAACGTCAAAGCGCACCGGCTCGACCGGAGGAATACAGGCCTACAAATCAAACGCTTTGGTAAAGTCACAAAAATTAAACATTGACGTTCATGTTGCTCAAAAATAAACACTGAATGTTGTTGTTGTGGTTTTTAACAGTGGGTCATATAGCATATCTTGTCAGTGCGTTTGTGGTGTTAGGAATTGTTTTTCTGCGCATTTTCCCACTAACTCAAACCTGTGTACACCACCTCCTGAGCTGGCGTAGGATTTGAGCGTGCCGTACGCCAACGTCCATATTGATAAATCTCAAAGTCACCGTGGGTTTGGGTGTACGCAAGGTGTACGCTGGAAATTTGGTGTACGCACTTTTGATAAATGAGGGCCATGGAAACTATAAAGTGGAATAAATCAGCAGGGAACAGGTGGAAGAAATCAACACTAATCAGATAACAAGGGGAGTTCCCAATTCGCATACTATCCATCCTAAATAGTATTCGAAAATAGAATTAGTATTTCCCAAATCGTAGTATGTTGAAAAGAGTATTTCAAAGATTCTCGGATGGTTTACTATTTCCGGTCCGAATTCGAAGTGCGGGGCGACACACTCCAAAGGCTGATATTGCCCACAACCCATTGCGAGTTGGACGAGGATTTGATTAGAACTACAAACGCGGATAAAAAGAGTTAAAAACTACAAATATGGAGGATGTGCGAGTTCGACGGTTAAGTAGAGAAGTTTAGATAAAGGGGTTTGAGACCATTTATTCAGTGTTGTCCACATTATATTTCACCTGCAGCAGCATTGAGAACTTTTTTAATGACAAGTTTGGCCATTAACTTTTAAATGTATCATTATTAGAGGTCGACCGATAGTACCGAGAGTAGACCGATACTGATAACGATATCTAGGTTGGCCCTCACTTGCCGATAACCTATTAATCGACTGATAGTTTTTAAAAAGATACTAGATTAAAATATTATAATAATAATACATAAAATAACAGGTAGGGGTGCAACGGATCGAACTTGATCCGTGATCCGAACGGATCACGATCCACGGTTCGGAACGCACGTGACCCGCGGATTTATTGCGTTTTTTTTGTTTTTTTATTTTGCGGATTCATCTTATTTGTTTAGCAATCGCAGAGTAAAAGACTGTTTCATTTGCCGATATTGCTTTTTAAGTATTTTTTTTCCTTTAAACTCGCAGAGTTTCAGTGAAACTAAACACAGCAGTCGTTCACGTGAAGGCATAATCAGTCAACAATGGCTAGCGGAGGCGCAGAAGAATTTTAAAAACCTCCCGCATCATTCACATCGCATGTATGAGAGCATTTTGGCTTCCCCGTGAAATATAATGATGACGGAAGGAGGGCGGTGGACAGGACTGTAACAGTAGGTAACGTTACTGTGGCAGCATGAAAAGTGGCATTACATCGAGCATGGCTATCTGAAGCGACACCTGCTGATGCCCGTTTCACACACAGCGTAGTCTGTTTGCAGTGCGTGTTTTTTTCCGTACCATGTTAACAGATTACAGTTTTCACACTGCACGCAGTGTCGGTCCGTCAGTGCGAAGTGCCGCGATCGTTTCTGCACCGAGTCTGTTTTGCTGTGCTGAACGCGCTGAATTAAAGGCATAGCGCGCTGTCTGCATCAAAACAAACAGGTATTGATGCGAAAATCTAGTAATTTCCCCACATATGCCTAATGTAAGTGTACTTTATTTCAAAGTCAACACATGGCTTTTTGCCTTGGGTAAAGCAAGAAAAGGGGCCTTTTAGCTTTAGGTGAACAAGTGAAATAATGGAGAGCACTCTTTTCTGGAGGTGAAAAAAAAACAACTTCTCTATGAACTGCAGGATTTCTTTTAAAAAGATTTTAAAAAATGAAAGAAAAAACGAGTTGGCTGTTTTTGTCTATTGTAAGTTCTAATTTAAAATGTTTGTTCCCTTTCGTTCAGTCACTCCGACGTAACGTCAGTGACTGACGAATGGGGGTTTCGCTTAGAAGCCTATCATCTCCGAGACTAGAAAGCGCCCAATGGCAGTGCCAATGCCATGGGCATGCGAGATTTGCATGCGTAACTCCGCCTACCCACGTGGGTATATAAGGAAGTAGCTGGCATCATCGCATTATGTTTTAATGCTTCGGAGCCAAGGGTTACACACCTTTCACTCCTATAAGCCTTCTGAGTTAAGTCAGTTCTTCGAGACGATCAGGATCTTCCAGACGGTGTTGGTGTTCGGCGCGTTCCAGCGGTCACATACTTCCTGCCTGCTGGTCAGACGATTAGTTTCCAGTTGGTGTGTGGTCCCCTGGGCGCTTCGGCATCGACTGCGAGGTTAATCCTCTCACAAAAGAGCTCACACGTGGCACGTCCTTTTCAGGATGTCTCGCCCGTGTGCTTCTGGGTGTGGCCGGTCTCTACACTCTTCTGATGGGCACTCGCACTGTCTGGCATGCTTGGGCTTCCAGCATGCTCAGGCGGCACTAGTGGATGAGTCATGTTCTCACTGCGGGAACATGGCCATCTCCGTGTTGCGGTCGAGACTCAATGATCTCCGTGCGGCCGCCGGAGTGAGAGTCCCCTCCGTCACCCCCCGATCTGACGTGTCCGCGGCCTCGGTCTCATCCGGTCTGCGGGGCGTCTCTTCGGCTGGTGGCCAGGGTGACCTGAGGGTGATGGTGTGGAACACAGCTCCGACGCTCATGCCTCGTCCCACACCCCCCTCTGTTGCACCGGTACTCGCGAGCGTTGTGATGGAGCCCGCGGCCTCGGTCTCGGCCGGTCCGCGGGTTTCGTTCGGCGCTCCAGAGGAGGACGAGATGTCGGTGACCGCATCACAAGGTGGGCTAGAGTCCTCCGAGGATGATGATTCGGCTGTGCTGCCACCTCCGGGCGCGCCAGCATTGTCCGAGTCGGACCCAGAGCTGACAGCCATGCTTGCCCGGGCAGCCGCGGCGCTCGGTCTGGAGTGGAACCCTCCACCCCGGCCGGAGCGTTCGCGGCTTGACGATTGGTTTTTGGGTGCACCACGTCAGGACAGCCGTCCTGCCGTGCCCCCAATTCCTTTCTTCCCGGAAGTGCATGAGGAGGTTGCGCACTCGTGGAGGGCCCCCGTGTCATCTCGCGAGCGTTTGGCAACCTCTTCCGCCTTCGCCGCCCTCGATGGGGCGGTGGCTAGAGGGTACACTGGGGTCCCCCCGGTGGAGCATTCTGTGGCGATGCAACTGTGTCCCCAGAGCGCCTCCTCCTGGCGTGGCAATCCTCAGCACCCCTCCAAGGCCTGTAGATTCACATCTTCCATGGTGTCGAAGACCTACAGAGCTGCGGGGCAGGCCGCCGCTTCTTTGCATGCCATGGCAACCCTCCAGGCCTACCAGGCCAAGTTGCTGTGCGACATGCACGAGGGTGGAGCCGACCCAGGGCTCAGAGATGAGCTGCGTGCCGCGACCAACCTCGCTCTCCGGGCGACGAAGGTTACCGCACGCTCCCTGGGCCGGGTGATGTCCACATGTGTGGTCCAGGAGAGACACCTATGGCTCAACCTGGCCGATATGCGGGACGCCGAGCGGACTCGTTTCCTCGACGCCCCATATCCCAGGCTGGGCTATTCGGCGGCGCGGTCGAGAGCTTCGCCCAACAGTTCTCGGCCGCCCAGAAGCAGACTGAGGCTATCAAGCTCATACTGCCCCGGCGGCCCGCTGCTGCACCCCAAGCGCCGCCGGCACAGTCGCCTCAGCTGCCTCGCCGCCGAGGGCGGCCTCCTGCGGTCCCCCCCGCTCCCACGCGGCCACAGCAGCAGCCTTCACCCGGGCCGCGCCGCGGAGCGCGCCGCAAGAAGCCGCCCCAGTCCGCGCCAGCCCCGCGGCCCGCTAAACGCCAGGCCAAGCGGCGCTCCTGACGCGGACAGCTCAGAGATGGGCAGTTCTTTCCAGGAGACGGCAGCAGGGCCGCTCCTTCCCCCGGTGGAGGGCCGGGGGAGAATCTTTCGTTCCGCTGCTGCCCCCTGGGGTGGCAGCACCCTAATGTGGTTAAAGAAAGAACTGACAAACCCATCTCTGAGCACCCAGAGACCGGTGACGGCAGTGCGCGAGTGTGTAATTGCGCTACAGTTGCCATGGTGAATCAGTGACTCTGTGATCCGTGAGTATGTAATTGTGCTCTAGTTGCCATGGTGAATCAGTGACTCTGTGATCGGTGAGTGTAATTGCACTATAGTTGCCATGGTGAATCAGTGACTCTGTGATCCGTGAGTATGTAATTGTGCTCTAGTTGCCATGGTGAATCAGTGACTCTGTGATCGGTGAGTGTAATTGCACTATAGTTGCCATGGTGAATCAGTGACTCTGTGATTGGTGAGTGTGTAATTGTGCTCTAGTTGCCATCGTTAATCAGTGACTCTGTGATCGGTGAGTGTGTAATTGTGCTCTAGCTGCCATGGTGAATCAATGACTCTGTGATTGGTGAGTGTGTAATTGTGCTCTAGCTGCCATGGTGAATCAGTGACATTGTGATCGGTGAGTGTGTAATTGTGCTCTAGCTGCCATGGTGAATCAGTGACTCTGTGATCTGTGAGTGTGTTATTGTGCTCTAGTTGCCATGGTGAATCAGTGACTCTGTGATCGGTGAGTGTGTAATAGTGCTCTAGTTGCCATGGTGAATCAGTGACTCTGTGATCGGTGAGTGTGCAATAGTGCTCTAGTTGACATGGTGAATCAGTGACTGTGATCGGTGAGTGTGTAATTGCGCTACAGTTGCCATGGTGAATCAGTGACTCTGTGATCCGTGAGTGTGTAATTGTGCTCTAGTTGCCATGGTGAATCAGTGACTCTGTGATCGGTGAGTGTAATTGCACTATAGTTGCCATGGTGAATCAGTGACTCTGTGATTGGTGAGTGTGTAATTGTGCTCTAGTTGCCATCGTTAATCAGTGACTCTGTGATCGGTGAGTGTGTAATTGTGCTCTAGCTGCCATGGTTAATCAGTGACTCTGTGATAAGTGAGTGTGTAATTGTGCTCTAGTTGCCATGGTGAATCAGTGACTCTGTGATCTGCGAGTGTGTAATTGTGCTCTAGTTGCCATGGCGAATCAGTGACTCTGTGATCGGTGAGTGTGTAATTGTGCTCTAGTTGCCATGGTGAATCAGTGACTTTGATCGGTGAGTGTGTAATTGTGCTCTAGCTGCCATGGTGAATCAGTGACTCTGTGATCGGTGAGTGTGTAATTGTGCTCTAGTTGCCATGGTGAATCAGTGACTTTGATCGGTGAGTGTGTAATTGTGCTCTAGCTGCCATGGTGAATCAATGACTCTGTGATTGGTGAGTGTGTAATTGTGCTCTAGCTGCCATGGTGAATCAGTGACATTGTGATCGGTGAGTGTGTAATTGTGCTCTAGTTGCCATGGTGAATCAGTGACTCTGTGATCGGTGAGTGTGTAATTGTGCTCTAGTTGCCATGGTGCATCAGTGACTGTGATCGGTGAGTGTGTAGTTGTGCTCTAGTTGCCATCGTTAATCAGTGACTCTGTGATAGGTGAGTGTGTAATTGTGTTCTAGTTGCCATGGTGAATCAGTGACTTTGTGATAGGTGAGTGTGTAATTGTGTTCTAGTTGCCGTGGTTAATCAGTGACTCTGTGATCCGTGAGAGTGTAATTGCACTATAGTTGCCATAGTGAATCAGTGACATTGTGATCGGTGAGTGTGTAATTGTGCCGTTTGAGTGAGCCATGAGCAAGCACCCTTCAAGGGTTGGTTTCACCTGGCTTGATGAATCCGTGACTGCTCATCCTGGCTTGGTCTTTGTGCTAAGTCATTTATCCTGGATTTCTTAATTCTACTTTTGTGCAATAGGCCTCTGATGACAAGATCACTAAGATATCCCGGCTTAATCCCTTATCCTAGTTGTGCAATAGGCCCCAGGTGCCCGTTCTTCTTACCTCACTTAATACATCCGAGATGATCTGACAGATCCCAGATCTTTTAATCGTGATAACTGATCTCTGGCTAATTTGGTTCTTCAAATGAATTTGCGGATTGGATTAATATATCTGGATTAAGTTATCTGAGATCACTGCTCGTGTCTGTGTTCCCTGAAGAGGCCAGATGATCGATACTCGAAACCACGATCAGCAATGCAGCGATTGGCTGGCGTCAAGACAACGCAATGACATCATATAATTAAAAAAGCCACCTGGCAAACAACTTGTCAAAGAAAAAAAAGAACCTTTAGAAGGAAACCGACAAACGAACAAACCAACATAAAAGTTAGATAAATGAAATGTGCACTGTTCTGATGAACATGATTCCTAATTATTTATATTCACGATTTTATATTTGTACACAGTTTACATTTTTATTTTAATGTTGTAATTTCATTTTTAATTCAATTTGAAGCAGATTTGTTATGTGAGAATATTAATTAAAGTTTTTTAACAGTCAACACCAAATTATCTCTATCTCTTGCGCTGCATTAAGCCACTCTCATAATATCCGTCATCTCTCAAATTAATGCACGACGGAGATTAACTGCACATTTGGAATAATAGATGCATTCAATACAAAAATAGATCTCTCTTCTATAATAATTGGTATGAAAACAACATTGTGTTAGTTAAACAACTCTTAAATTTAAACTGTATTTTATTATCTTATGGTGAATTTTTGGATACATTTGTACAGTTTGTAAGAGCGTGTGGAAGTGATTCTTCTGAGGCAGTATATGTTCAAGACAGCATGTTTTTAGGAGACATTGACATTCTGAAACTCAGTTGTACTAATAAACATATTAGGGATATTATAACAGGTAAACAGATACTCATAAAAGTTTATTGTGGAACAGTGTATTTAGGAATATAAACTGGAATAAAGCTTGGTGTATTTGTGAAGCATACTGCTTAAATAATGTTACATTTAACATTTTACATGATATATATCCAGTTAAAAATGTAAAAGAGAGGTTTAATTTTGATATTGATTATTCATGCAAGTTTTGTTCAATTGAAAAATAATCTATTATTCATCTCTTTTGTGATTGTATATACACTAAGATTTTTTGGGTGGACATTGAACATTTCATTAGAAGGAAAACAAATGTTATATTTAAATTAAATAATTTTGATATATGTATATATTATTCCAATGAACATGATAATAATAATAATTTCACCTTTATTGTACAACTTTTTATTATTTTGGGAAAATTTCATATACACAAGAAGAAATGGTCAGGATCCAAGCCACATTTTCTTCAGGAGACTAAGGACTATTGCACCAGTTTAAAGAATATTATGAATTTAACAGCAAGAAAGACTTGTAATATTCTTAAAGAATATAATTTGATAATAATTTTGATATAAATATAAATATAATTTTGATTGATTTATCAAGGTTTGTATACTCTGGCATTTTTTTTATTTCATTGTTCTTTTTTATTATGTTTTTTTATTTTATTTTGTTGTTTATGTGTATTGATATATTTTCTTTGCTGTATTTTACGTTTTTTTCTGGCAATAAAAACAAACAAAGATTAACTGCACAATGTGTGTAAACCTCCAATACATCTATAAAGTAATTATTCCATCACAATTCACAAATTAATCTCTCAATTAAGTGACTGTGACAGTATTATACACAAATTTTACACAACATTAAAATATTATTTTCAAATAAACTTTTATATTTATTATTATTTTAATTATTATTGCCCCTGGTTCAGTAATGAACTCTGGTGATAAAGTAGCAGTGGCTGGGACAGATTTTAACATCACCTCAAGATGCGATCTAATCGTGTTTACATGAAATAAGCTCCCGAGCAGGTTTAAGCTAACGGACCTGTTGCTTTGACAGCAAGTCCAGGATGAGCTTCGAAGAACCAAACGATCCGAGATCAAGCCAAATCGTCAACAATCAAATCCAGCGAACTGAGTTAGGCACGTACGAAGAAAAGGCCCCAGGACAGGCATGTGACAAACAGAGTTTGTAGCAAAGAGAGATTTTAAAGTCCTCATGGAAACAAAGCGATCTTATTTACTTTGTTGGCACATATGACAGGTTTTAGGATGAACATTTAATCCGTGCAAGTTAATACACAGAAAAAAAATTGTTTGCCGTGGTAATCTTTAATCAAAGTCTGAAAACTAGCTTCCGTTCTGGAAACGGTGTTCCTTCTCAGCTGATGTCAGTTTGACGGCTTGCGTTTTAAAATGCGTAACCACTCCCCTCTACACTGTAAAAAAATATTTCGAAAAAAAGTTACCTGGTTGCCTTAAAATTTATTTTGAGTTCATTGAAATTAAAATTTTGAGTTAGTACATTGAACATTTTTTGAGATTCGACAACCTTTATTAAAAGATTATTAAAAGATTTTGTAAGCATGGGTGTGTGTGTTATTTCTGATGACGCAGTGAAACATGCCAAATTGTGCTATTTTCATGATTTATCACATTTTTTATGTGGTTAAGATACAAACATATTTTGAGTTTCTATTTATTAAACTAATTTCCTTCATTGTATCAACTCAAATTTTTTATTTCAATAAGCTCAAAATTTTAAGGCAACCAGGTTACTTACTTTTTTAAGTTATACCAACAAAAAACACCACAATTTTTTTACAGTGTACCGTTCATCTGCTATGAGCGAGAGATGGAGAGGAGGAGCGCCAGGGCCGGCTCTAGCTCTTTGGTTGCCCTAGGCGAGATGGAGTTTTGCTCTTTTTCCGTCCCTGTGCACCCGCGGGTTTAGACGCCTCATTTTTGATGAACGCGCAAGATGAGCACTTGCCTGACCTAACGCCTGAACTAATAATCAATAATCACCATCAATTCAATCCAGTAATCAGGTTGATAAGTAATTAAACGTGTGGCTGAGGGGGCGCCTTATGATGATCATGTTTCATGAACATTAGGCTTGTTTGAGATGAGCAAAATCTGCGCAGAACCGATCACCAGTGATCAGCACGAGATGCATGCCGGTTAGAAATGTGTCCGAGGGCGGTCCGCCTTGCTCTGATGTCATGCCGACGTATGTCAAAAATCTCTCGCGATGGCGAGGCGGACGTGTCGGATTCTGCAGTCGAGCGCAGTTGCTCTTCACCGACTGCGCGGAGCAAAAGCACGATGGGAAACGACTTGCTGACGACACAGCTTAATGCTTATTGGTTTAAACAACCGTGATGTAGGGTTGCTTTTTAAAATATTTGATTTTAAAACTCTGATATCATGTTTTAATGTGTATAAATTATGTGTGGATATTCCCAAACTCTCGGACAGTGCGATCTCTCTGTGGGTTAGGCTATGTGATGTCATATTATGTTTTCATATTAATAAAAATATATAAAAACGTGTGTAATTAAAACAAAAATGCTTGATAAACAGGCCTTTCGAAAAGGAAATAACAAAAACTTTGGGTGTCTTGTTCATAATATTTATTCTCATATAAAAGCAACAGAACTTAAATTACATCCAGTTTATCAGCAACAGAGCGCACGAGTGTGAATCCCGCGATATCTGCAACTGATCTCGCAGGCGTCTGATCCACTACGAGAGGAGAGAACTGTCCGGCTTGCCTGCACTTTTTTCACTCCTCCCCTCACTGCAGCCGCCTAGTCTCGCCTTTATTTCAGGCGAGGCAAGGTGCATCTCAAACAAGCCTATTATGTTGTATTTCGCTTGTTCCGATGATATGCTTAATGGGAAGTAATGGGCGGCACTGGAGCGCGCTCGCGCCCCTAACACAATTGTCGCCCTAGGCAACCGCCTAGCTCGCCTATAGCAAACGCCGGCCCTGAGGAGCGCGGAGGTAAAAACCTGCCCTCTGTTCAATATTCCATTTCAGGAAATATGTCACGGCACTGAAGAAAACTCACTCGCTACTTCCGGTTCAGTGGGACTTTAAATAACTTAAAAGTAATTTTATAAAAGTAAATAATTGTATATATTTACATTTCAAATAAATAATACAATAAAACAAAAACAGACAAAAAAGAAAAGCAAAGTGGGATTTTGATTAATAATTCTATCTGGTGATTAAAATATAAAATGGTGAAACTGATATTTAACTCACCAAAGACGGCGAGAAAGAACTCAGTGATCATATAGTTGATCTCTCGTTCATAAAGTCCAGTATGTTCAGTTCTGGTGTTTGTGATCGTCAGAGATCCAGTTTGATTGTCCAGCTTCAGTCTGTCTCTGAATCTCCCATCAAGAACATCATCATATACAGTGAATCTGTCGTCCCGTTTATTGATTTCAGCTATTACAGTGTCTCCAAACCTCCACTGAATCACATCATCATCCTTTATTTCAGTGAGATTAGAGACTAGAGCGACTGAATCTCCCTCCGTCAGTAACACTGACTTCACTGATCCTGATACAAACACACACAGGGTTTGTCAGATTCATTCTGTGAAATCACTTCATAATGTTTTCCTAAATCAAATAGTTAAAATGTCTGTTTGAAATAAAAAAGATCATAAAATGATAAAGGAAACAAAAATATGCATTAATTAATTAAATTTGTCAATAAAAAAAAAATAGGTGAAACAAAGTTTTTTAATCTCACCATAGACATAGACATCGATCTGTTTCTTTATCTCACTGTTGATCGCTACTGAATAAAGTCCAGCTTCTTCAGGTCTGA
Source organism: Pseudorasbora parva (assembly GCF_024679245.1). Classification (NCBI taxonomy): domain Eukaryota; kingdom Metazoa; phylum Chordata; class Actinopteri; order Cypriniformes; family Gobionidae; genus Pseudorasbora; species Pseudorasbora parva. Next base: position 51,252,606 of record NC_090176.1, read on the forward strand.
TGTTTGTGATGGTCAGAGATCCAGTTTGATTGTCCAGCTTCAGTCTGTCTCTGAATCTCCCATCAAGAACATCATCATATACAGTGAATCTGTCGGCCCGTTTATTGATTTCAGCTATTACAGTGTCTCCAAACCTCCACTGAATCTCATCATCATCCTTTATTTCAGTGAGACGAGAGTTTAGAGCGACTGAATCTCCCTCCGTCACTGACACTGACTCCACTTCCTCTCCATCACTTAACACACCTAAAGAACAGAGTTTTCACAGATTAAAGCTTTAAAATCACTTGATCTTGGTTTGAAGTTTCACTGAAATACTCCTAAGCATTTGAATGTGATAATAATATTCTGCAACAGTGCAAAGACAACAAATGAAAAGAGATATAGATTTACATAATATGGAACAATAACTCAATAAAAAGACATTTACTTAATTGTTGTAACAAGTTCTAGGCTGAATGGTAACACTTTAGAATATTTGTTACAAACGCCAGTGAAGCTCCTCGATCGGCCACCAGAGGTCTTAATCTCCAGAGGATTAGATGGACTACACTTCCCAAGCGCCCACATGCCAGGCGTCTTCATTGACTTTGTATTGTGTCCATTTGAGTCTGCCTCCTTGTCATTTCTGACTTATAACAAAAAACAGAACAATGTCTAAAAGCTGATTTGTGACAAGGTGTATAGCAAACAAGCCAAAAAACACAGAACTACATTTTTATGAGCTACCAAACCATAAAAGTCAGACTTTAAAGCGATACTCCACCTTGTTTTCATATTAAATTGTTATTCCCTTAACTAAAACAAATTGATACACACCTCTCTCTCTTCAGTGTGTGCTCTTAATCTCTCTGAGGCGCGGTGACGATCTGATAGCATTTAGCTTAGCCCACTAAGCCCAGTTCCAAACAGAGATCAAGTTAGAAGTGACCAAACACCTCCACGTTTCCCCTATTTAAATACAGTTACATCAATAGCTGAACGATCAAGTATGATGACACAAAATAAAATGTGGCGCTTTTCTAGGCGGATTAAAAAGGAGAACTATAATGTATGGCGGAATAGCACTTTTGAGAGTCTTCGACTCGGCGCAGTAAAAAGTCACACCTGAAAAATCCTCCCTCAAAATTTCCCTCTCACTCGTTCATTTCCGTCAATATGAGGAGAGGATTTTTCACGAGTAACTTTTTACTGCGCCGAGTCGAAGTACTCTCAAATGTGCTATTCCGCCATACATGATTAAGTATACTGAGACAAGAGAGGTATGTATCAACTCGTTTTAGTTAAGGGAATAAAAGTTTAATATGAAAAAACTGTGGTGTATCCCTTTACGGAGACAGAAGTGGATACAGGCAATAAGACGTCAAGCTTCAGCGGGAAGAATAGGTCAATTTTGGGATCCTGACACTCAGTATGCCTATGTGTGCAGTAAACATTTTGTCACAATTAAGTCAAATATCCAAATGTCAGTTTTATACATTATATTTCCTGTCGCTGATGACGTTCCCCTCCAGGGGGCGTAGTTCTCCATGTAATATAGCATGTGCCGCTCTGTCTCAATGGCCTGTATCCACTTTTGTGTCCTTAAACGCTTGTTTTTTGGGTCGACAGCTTATAAACACTTCTGTTTTTTTTGTGGCTTGTTTGCTGTACACATTGTCACATATCAGGTTTTTAGATCTTGTTCTGGTTTATGTTTTTTGTTATAAGTCAGAAATGACAAGTAGAATGCCTCACGCAACACAAAGTCAATGAAGACGGTGGGTTTGTTTTCCCCCTCGAAACGTGGTTTTCAGATTCCTCTTTCTCAATGCTCACTCCTCGTGAAGTATTGTTTGCCCCGGTTGCGATTCTGAGCAGAGATTTGTGATTGTCCTCCCATGTATTGATCTTGCTTGGATTATTGATCACTGTTGTCTTGCTGCTTGCCTGTAACCGATTGTTTGCCTGGACTGTAACTTTTGATTGTTTTCTGCCTGCCCTAACCATTTGCCACTGACACTGTGGTTTATACTGGAGATTCGACCCACGTCTGCCTGTACTGCGAACTTGCTGCTTGTCAATAAACTGCAAATGGATCCCGATCAACCGGGGGGTGAAATACTCAGTTTCAGTCAATCTCATGTCAATCTGGAGTACCTATAGAGTAGTACTGCATCCTCCGAATAATGAGGTGTATCGTGTGGGCGGAGTTTAAGAATGACGAGGTGTATGGTGTGGGTGGAGTTAAAGAATGACGAGGTGTATCGTGTGGGCGGAGCTAAAGAATGACGAGGTGTATCGTGTGGGCGGAGCTAAAGAATGACGAGGTGTATGGTGTGGGCGGAGTTAAAGAATGACGAGGTGTATCGTGTCGGCGGAGCTAAAGAATGATGAGGTGTATTGTGTGGGCGGAGCTAAAGAATGACGAGGTGTATCATGTGGGCGGAGCTAAAGAATGATGAGGTGTATCGTGTGGGCGGAGCTAAAGAATGACGAGGTGTATCGTGTCGGCGGAGCTAAAGAATGACGAGGTGTATGGTGTGAGCGGAGCTAAAGAATGACGAGGTGTATGGTGTGGGCGGAGTTAAAGAATGATGAGGTGTATGGTGTGGGCGGAGCTATAGAATGACGAGGTGTATCGTGTCGGCGGAGCTAAAGAATGACGAGGTGTATCGTGTCGGCGGAGCTAAAGAATGACGAGGTGTATCGTGTCGGCGGAGCTAAAGAATGACGAGGTGTATCGTGTCGGCGGAGCTAAAGAATGACGAGGTGTATCGTGTGGGCGGAGCTAAAGAATGACGAGGTGTATCTTGTCGGTGGAGCTAAAGAATGACGAGGTGTATCGTGTCGGCGGAGCTAAAGAATGACGAGGTGTATCGTGTCGGCGGAGCTAAAGAATGACGAGGTGTATCCTGTCGGCGGAGCTAAAGAATGACGAGGTGTATCGTGTGGGCGGAGTTAAAGAATGACGAGGTGTATCGTGTCGGCGGAGCTATAGAATGACGAGGTGTATCGTGTCGGCGGAGCTAAAGAATGACGAGGTGTATCGTGTGGGCGGAGCTAAATAATGACGAGGTGTATCGTGTCGGCGGAGCTAAAGAATGATGAGGTGTATCGTGTCGGCGGAGCTAAAGAATGATGAGGTGTATCGTGCCGGCGGAGCTAAAGAATGATGAGGTGTATCGTGTCGGCGGAGCTAAAGAATGATGAGGTGTATCGTGCCGGCGGAGCTAAAGAATGACGAGGTGTATCGTGGCGGCGGAGCTAAAGAATGATGAGGTGTATCGTGTCGGCGGTGTCGGCGGAGCTAAAGAATGATGAGGTGTATCGTGTCGGCGGAGCTAAAGAATGACGGTGTATCGTGTCGACGGAGCTAAAGAATGACGAGGTGTATCGTGTCGGCGGAGCTAAAGAATGACGAGGTGTATGGTGTCGGCGGAGCTAAAGAATGACGAGGTGTATCGTGTCGGCGGAGCTAAAGAATGACGAGGTATCGTGTGGGCGGAGCTAAAGAATGACGGTGTATCGTGTCGGCGGAGCTAAAGAATGACGAGGTGTATCGTGTCGGCGGAGCTAAAGAATGACGAGGTGTATCGTGTCGGCGGAGCTAAAGAATGACGAGGTGTATCGTGTGGGCGGAGCTAAAGAATGACGAGGTGTATCGTGTGGGCGGAGCTAAAGAATGACGAGGTGTATCGTGTGGGCGGAGCTAAAGAATGACGGTGTATCGTGTCGGCGGAGCTAAAGAATGACGAGGTGTATCGTGTCGGCGGAGCTAAAGAATGACGAGGTGTATCGTGTCGGCGGAGCTAAAGAATGACGAGGTGTATCGTGTGGGCGGAGCTAAAGAATAGGCTTGTTTGAGAGGCGCCTTGCCTCGCCTGAAATAAAGGCGAGACTAGGCGGCTGCAGTGAGGGGAGGAGTGAAAAAATTTCAGGCAAGCGGGACAGTTCTCTCTTCTCGTAGTGGATCAGAGACCTACGAGATCAGTTGCGGATATCGTGGGATTCACACTCGTGCGCTCTGTTGCTGATAAACTAGATGTAATTTAAGTTCTGTTGCTTTTATATGAAAATAAATATTATGAACAAGACACCCAAAGTTTTTGTTATTTTTTCCTTTCGAAAGGCCTGTTTATCAAGCATTTTTATTTTAATTACACATGTTTTTATATATTTTTATTAATATGACAACAGTCACATAACCCACAGAGAGATCGCACTGTCCGAGAGTTTGGGAATATTCACACATAATTTATACACATTAAAACATGATCAGAGTTTTAAAATCAATTTTTTTAAAAAGCAACCCTACATCACGGTTGTTTAAACCAATAAGCATTAAGCTGTGTCGTCAGCAAGTCGTTTCCCATCGTGCTTTTGCTCCGCGCAGTCGGTGAAGAGCAACTGCGCTCGACTGCAGAATCCGACACATCCGCCTCGCCATCGCGAGAGATTTTTGACATACGTCAGCATGACATCAGAGCAAGGTGGACCGCCCTCTGACACTTTTCTAACCGGCATGCATCTCGCACTGATCACCGGTGATCGGTTCTGCGCAGATTTTGCTCATCTCAAACAAGCCTAATGACGAGGTGTATCGTGTGGGTGGAGCTAAAGAATGACAAGGTGTATCGTGTGGGCGGAGCTAAAGAATGACGAGGTGTATCGTGTGGGTGGAGCTAAAGAATGACGAGGTGTATCGTGTGGGCGGAGCTAAAGAATGACGAGGTGTATCTTGTGGGCAGAGCTAAAGAATGACGAGGTGTATCGTGTGGAGCGGAGCTAAAAAATGACGAGGTGTATCTTGTGGGCAGAGCTAAAGAATGATGAGGTTTATCGTGTGGGCGGAGCTAAAAAATTACGAGGCGTATCGCTTGGGTGGAGCTAAAGAATGACGAGGTGTATCGTGTGGGCAGAGCTAAGGAATCACAAGGTGTATCGTGTGGGTGGAGCTAAAGAATGACGAGGTGTATCGTGTGGGCAGAGCTAAGGAATCACAAGGTGTATCGTGTGGGTGGAGCTAAAGAATGACGAGGTGTATCGTGTGGGCAGAGCTAAAGAATGACGTGGTCTGTAGAAGTGATGTAGAAGTTGTGACGTCCTCAAGCGTGGAGAAGTAAGCGTTTCTCTAATAAACCATGGCTATCAATCAGATTCAACTAATTCAGATATGATCCAGAATCAGATCCGGAGGCTGAAACAACATCAGGACGTCCGTCTCTGTGGTATGGACTGTATTTAGTGGCCTGTCAACATTTGCGTTTGTTTACTCGTGGTTTATGAGGATATGATTCGTTTTATGGAGTATTGTATGCAACTAAACCTTAGCAGTAGCAAGCAAAACGGTTTTGCACTTCAGACTAGTGTAATGTTGTACAGAGAACAACAATGGAGTAACATTAGCACATTTGAATGAAGAAGCACGCTTTGTGAGAACGCTAGGTTTATGTTTGGGTGGTTTTACAATAAACAAACTGACACCTATAGTGGTCAGCTAAACAAATGTATTTAAACACACACCATAGATCGCATGCTCCATTGATAAATTAACTAATGTTATACACGATTGTGTTGTTCACTGATGTTTACTTACACGACGATAGCCAATAACACAGACATTTGAAGCAGTTTTACTCACCGCCTGCTTCTAAAGCACGACCGTGAACCTTTATCGCTGGGATCACTCCGTCAAAAACACACTTCTTTGGTAACATTGTTGATATCCTGAAGTCCTGACAGCAGTGACCGTGGAGATTTTTCTGCGTTCAAATCGGTTCAAATGTAGCGCTGCCTTCCCAGAATGCTATGCGGGCGCATTAAAGTCACTTGACGTCACCCATAGGAATGAAGTGGAGCGCGGCGTGACAGAAGTGTTGCACGGATGAGTGAAGCTTGAGAGCAGTGTTTATGAGTGTTGAGTATCTTTGACACAGAAATACTCCATCAAATGTCCAACATTAGTTTTTGAAACTTTGTTAAAGACTTGGATTCCCATCCTAAACATAGACAGTGTAAAAAGCTCAGTATGCATGAAACAGCATTCCCCCCCCCCCCCCCCCCCACAACCCTTTAATAAATAACTACACAGGAACAAATGAGTAACACTATTAGCATTATATAACTACAAACCAACAAAAAACACTGATTAATTGATAAGTAAGTAAAAATGTCCAGTCGAATGTAATAGTTCACTATTAGCTAATGAGGAATTACTATTTTTACTCCCAGAGGACAACAAGAACTACTATGGGTGTTGGAAGCAAAAAAATGTGGGTGGGTCCTCCCCCAGAAAATGTTACTGTAGATGCTATTTGCATTAAGTACAAAGATCCCGTCTTGTTTACTAAAAGACTGGTTAGACCAGACAAAATTGGGGAAGACACTAAATCATTAACAGTGACAATAGTTTAAAGCCAAGTGGCAACCTCCTTCCAGTTTCTCTTGTAAGCCCGCCCAAATCGTCCCAATTGAGGCTAATGATTGGAGGGTGAAGGTCTCCTGCACGTTCGCTATTTTCAGTTGGGCAAAGGGATTTAATTCCATTTTCTCTTTATCTGAACCATTTTATGACCTCGAATTTAGTTTAGAATGCCAACTGGTTATTTGGTAATTTATATTTAATAGTTAACACACATTTAATTATTCTGTTTAACCCTTTGTTGAAATTATACCCATTCATAATTGACTAGAGATAGTTACTAGGGGTGTCACGGTTCGGTTCGGTACGGTTCGGTATGTTTTAGATACAGCAAAAAGAAAAAATTGGCAGAAATTACCTTTTTTTATTATTATTTTATTAAAACTAACAAAGTATGATTTTTTGTTGTTGTATGATTTTACCCATCTTCTATGTAGTTACAGGAATAAGACATTAGCTCTTTACATTAGCGTGTGCGGTGCGTGTTGCGTTGCGTGTGCGTTGCAGGAGCCCCACACCCTGTAGTGCTTTACATATGCTGCGTTTGCAGTCCGCAACTGATCCGCTGTTGCATATCACAAACACAGCATTTATTCATTATTTTTTATTTAAAATCCAAAAGTTTTTACTGAACATGCCTCGTCAGAATTCCAATTTTCTTTGTTTACTCTTTAATAGAAGTCAGGTTACGTAGCCTACTACATTTAAACAACATTTTATTAAATTCATTTATTCATATTTATATACTTTAAAATTTAGCTCACACAAGTGGCAAAACATTTAAACATAGTTTATAGCCTTAAATCACAAACATTTTAAATTAGAAACTTACAATAGTCTATTCAAAAACAGCCGACTCTAGTCTTTACTTTCGTTTTTACACCCTTTTAAAAGAAATCCTGCAGGTCAAAAAGAACTTTGCTTTTCACCTCCAAGAAAGTACGAGTGCTCTCCATTATGGCACTTTTTTTTAACCTAAATGCCAGGTAAGGTGTCGTTTTGTTGCTTTACTTGAGAAAAAAAAAGCCATGTGTTGACTTTGAAACAAGAGTATATTTTAAATGAGATGCATCTGTGGTGAAATTACTAGATTTTCGCGTCAGTACATGTTTATTTTAATGCGAACAATGTTCTACCACTTTAATGCAGCAACGCAGCGCAGCAATAAATAGACTCGGTACGAAAACGATCCGTGCACTGCTGCAGACGCAACGCTCCTGGAACAGACTGACGGACAGCACCCGCGTGCAGTTTGAAAGCTGTCATCCGTTAACATGGGTACGGAAAAAAATACGCACCGCACACGCACTACAGACGGAGTATGTGTGAAACGGGCGTTAGGTCTCATATCCGCGGCTATAAATGGACCACTCGCCGCGGTGATGTCTTTTGCCATTTGAATAAGTTGGAAATGTCTGTCTAAATGCTGCGGGGATAGTTTGTGGGATAGTTTGTGGCTGTTTCTCCTTTTTATCGTCTTGTTGTTGGCGTAAAGACAACAAGATCGTCTTGTTGTCGGCTTTGATTGACATGACATGAATTATTCCCGCTGCTGTACCATCAGCAAATGCGACATACCGTTGTTTTTTAATCCATCAATCTTGCCAACACCATCATAGCTTACAGAGAATCCAAAGTTCACCCAAACACCAGACCTGTTGGTTATTGGAGGATCTTCTATTTCTGGTTTGTTAAACGCAATTGCCATTTTGCCACGAGCATTCAGCGTGTAGCCTACTGAGTAAGCGAGCACCTGACTGAGCAGCCTAAAACATATTTGGTGTTTTTTTTTCTTTCACTTCGGCGGTGTCAGGGGCATTGCCTGTTATGTCGTTTTGGTTATTGGGCTACCTTGTTGAACGCATATTATTATATTTCACACACTTTTTTATTTTCCAAATCTAATTAATTAGTCCAAGAACCGTTCGGTACATAATGCGTACCGCGTACCGAACCGAAAGCCTCGTACCGAACGGTTCAATACGAATACGCGTATCGTTACACCCCTAATAGTTACTAATTCCAGAGTAAATCAGAATAAATAATTTATTAACAGTCGGGTAAATGCATAAAGCAATTACATGATCAATTCAAAGATAATCCATACATAACATCAAATACTCTAGAGTTAAGAATAAAATATGGATACCTGACTTCAGAAAATGACATAATGCTGGCTGACCCATATAAAGATTTGGCCCTAATCATATCTCTTTAAATACCCAGAAGAGAGAATAAAGGGTACCATGATTGAACATTGACTTTTTAACAAAAGCTGTATGTCAAAGGGAAAACAACTTTAACTTGTCTTTATCTTAAAACATACCATACCCTTGTATTTAACAGAGACGTTTTTAATGTTTTAAGACATCTAAAAAAGCTCAAATGTATGTGAAATACAATCTTTGTTTAACAAAAAACTGATTTCAATGATCTTATACTTGTCACTGCTATTCCTATGACATACCCCACTCATATTAAAAGGTTCAAGCACATTTGAAACATTCTTTGATTGTTTTCAAACATTTACAAAAACACACACACACACAAAGTTACCAAAACAGTCATAAATTCCTTTGGGGGGGGGGGGGGGGGGGTATAGGAGTAGGGGAGGTAATAAAACAGATGGTCAAACTGATATTCATAAAAACAGGTTTCCAGAAATTGTGTCCAGGAACAGGTGTTCAGTCCGGTGGGAGGGAGCGGGGGAAGGAGGGGGGTTATGGAATTTGTATGACCCCATCAATCAATCAAATCTGACACATGGTACCCTCTATTCTCTCTCCCAGACAAAGATGCAAAACTCTTTCAAATGTAAGCATGAGTTGACAATGGGAATTTGCATTAATCAAGTCCTATAGACCTGTATTGACGGCAGGAGGTAGAGAACATTTGGCCGGAGACACGTCCATCACACATTAAGCAAAATATCTCTAAACTCTTAAAGCATTGACAATATTTTGGTTAACTCCTGTGGGGATGAGATCTCTGTACCAATCACACTGAGACATTTATATGACACCAAACATGTATTATACTGTATATTAATTGTTCATATTAAACTGTATAGTTTGTGGGTGAATTTTTTTGTGATCTCAGCGTGAAAGGAAGTTGGGGGAGAGAGAAAGATGTAGGGGAGCGCGGGGCACAACCTAACGTGGGGTTAGTTGTAACGCACGGTTTAACCCGTTCCACACATGCCAAGATGACGAAACTTTGTGTATTTACTAGTTGCCATATCATATAGTGAAAAAATAGCGCCTAAAAAATCTTTGGAAGATATTAGAACATTCATTTTACAATTTTAATATAGCAAAAATTAAATAATATATTAATATATGACGTGACCCGCGGTTTAAATCTCAGTCGCGCAGGTGGGGTGTGTTATAACTGCGTTACAGTGAGCCCCTATTAGAACTATATTATATTCTATAGTTTTATGAATTATTTTTGAGAAACCATGAGGTAAGGGTAAATAATGACTGAGAGTCTATGTTCAGAAATTATTCATTATTATTCTGTTTTTAACTATGCTGTATCATAAATCAAAAATGTGTGTATTTTTTATGATATAAAAAATGCCATTCTTTTATTTCCAAAAGTAAATAATTGTATTTTATTCATAAAATATTTTAGTTTGTTTTGGATCTTTTTTTATAATATCAGATAACATTTTAATCTGTCAGTTGCTCATGTTATAATGTACCCCACCTATGGGGCATGTTGTCACACTTCACTTCCATTCTTTTTGGGTAAATCAAGAAAAAAGTATACACTGTATTAAAGGGGGGGTGAAACACTCAGTTTCAGTCAGTGTCATGTCAATCTTGAGTACCTATAGAGTAGCATTGCATCCTGCATATCTCCGAAAAGTCTTTATTTTTTTTATAATTATATAAGAAAGATGCGCTGTTCCGAGTCTTTCCGAAAAAAGCCGAGCGGGTGGGGGCGTCGTGTGAGCGGAGCTAAATAATGACGTGTGCTCGCTGCTGCTATTGTGTTGAGTCGAGTGCATCGTAAAGCTGTGTCATCCCTAACAGCGGGAAAAAAACTTTATTCAAAATAAAAATATGGCTTTTAATCAGATACAGCCATACATCTATGATCCGGAATCAGACCCAGAGGCTGCAGTTGAACAGGAGCAGCAGCAAAAACGACTAGAGCAGGACGTCTCTATGTGGTACAAGTTATACACAAACTTTATAATATGCTTAGCGGCTTGTGTTATTTACATATTTATACTTGAATTATATCGTCGTATTTTTGTCTTAGAAGGTGTACAAGTGGGAAGTGCAGTTGTGCACGTGTGTGTGTGTTTACGCGTGGTTTGTGTAGACAGTAAGCGGACTGGTTTTGCACAGCAGGCTAAGTTAGTGTGTACATAGAAAGACACGGAATAGTAGCGCATTTGAATGAAGACGCGCGCTTATTTAGTTCAACATATTTCCCCACTTTTTGTGTATTGTTGTTTGGAGTGCTTACAATATACAAACATAAAGTTACACATATAGTGGCCAGCTAAACAAATGTACACGCACTACACATCGCATGCTCCATTGATCAATTAACTATACGTGATCATGTTTGGGCTACTTGATGAGCATAGACACAGACATTTGAAGCAGTCTCACTCACCGCCTGCGGTTCTAACGTTGGGACCTTTATCGTTGGGACTGCTCCATCCTTCAGCATTAGGCGATTGGGAAAATCCGGCGTCGAGCTGGGCCTTGTTTATGAAACAGTCGGCACCGAAATGCAGCGAACAGATATAAACATTCGCGCAACTCAGTTGCTGATCCGGAAAAGCAAATTACATCCACTGTTGCCTTAACGCGGGGTTTTTGGGGAATCTGTGCAGGACTGTCTTGGTCTGGCAACCAAAAACGCACTTTTTTGGTGACATTGTAATTGTGCACATCACCTGTGTGCAGCGCAGCCTACGAGCCAGCGCTTTGATGGGGGTAGCCTGTTGCTTTCACTCTCTCCCTCTCTCTCTCTCTCTCTCTCTCTCTCTCTCTCTCACGCTCTCTCCCTCTCCCTCTCTCTCTCTCTCTCTCTCTCTCTCTCTCTCTCTCTCTCTCTCACGCTCTCTCTCTCTCTCTCTCTCTCTCTCTCTCTCTCTCTCTCCCTCTCTCTCTCTCTCACGCTCTTCCGGTAGAATTGTCCGTACGGCCCATACAAGGAAATTCCGCCCCCATTAACGTCAAAGGGGACGCATGATCGCAAAAAACTTGCCGAAACTTATGACTAACCGGAAGTAGTATTTTTGACAAAGAAATACTCCCATCAAACGTCCACCTTAACTTTTGAAACTTTGTCCATGTTTAGTATGGGAATCGTCTCGGTTACGTATGTAACCCTCGTTCCCTGAAGGAGGGAACGGAGACGTACGTCAGAACTGAACCGACGAATGGGATCTTACTTTAGAGACCAATCCTACTTCGAGCATCTAACAACGAGCCAATGAAATTTGGCATGCGATCACGCATTCCACGCTCCGCCCCGCAGCGCGGGTATAAATAGGAAGTGGAATGGTAGATCAGCGCTTTTCCTACTGAGGAGCCGAAAGGTGACCGGACTCCCAGCGGAAGCACAGCATCTGGCGACGGGACGTACGTCTCCGTTCCCTCCTTCAGGGAACGAGGGTTACATACGTAACCGAGACGTTCCCTTTCAGTCGGTCACGTTCGACGTACGTCAGAACTGAACCGACGAATGGGATCCCTATGGAAAACGCCAGGATGCTGGCCCTTCCAGCGTCCTGCTTGAGCGCACTGCACCGTCTAGTATGGTACGGAAGTCAGGGCTCCAAGCAGGGAGTACAGTCACTGCTGTTTCTGCAAGACCCACTCAGAATGACTATTGGATAACGCTGGGAAAGCGTGCCTACCTCGTGCTTGAGAGAGAGGGTACGCTGCGGGGCCACGTCCTTCAGGGAAGGAGAGGTGGCAGAATACACATAAGGACTAACCTGGCAGGGTAGTGCAACATATGGCAGTCTCTGGGGTGGTTCCAGCCTGACTGAAGGGGGGAAAGAACACGCCCAGAGACGACAGAGCGGGCTCTGTCGAGGGAAAGACACGGGGCTAGCCCGAAGGGTAGCTGATACCGTGGAAGAATACACATATGGGGTTGCCGTGAGGGAACCGCTACATATGGAACCCAGCCTACAGCCACGTTTCACAAGCATACGGGTGCAGGCCTGGCGTCAGACGGTCCGCAACGTCTGGCACCGGAGGGGTGACGGAGGAGCTCGACAGGGTTAGCCGGTTTCCCGGGGAACACAACTGGAGACAATAGACGCACGTATCCGGCCCAGAGGGCGGGAGTGGCGTTTCGCAAGCCGACACTTAGAACGGGCACTTAGCGCTCCTGGCCACTGGGGGCGAGGATGCGGGAAGATACCGGCTCTACACGTAAGCTATAGAATCTAGCAAACGTGTTAGGTGTCGCCCAGCCCGCAGCTCTACATATGTCTGTCAGCGAGGCGCCTTGCGCCAGCGCCCAGGAAGAAGCAACACTCCGAGTGGAGTGAGCTCTTACACCGAACGGGCAAGGCACGTCTTGGGACTGGTAGGCCAAGACTATAGCATCCACTATCCAGTGGGCTAACCTCTGCTTGGAGACAGCCTTTCCCTTCTGCTGGCCTCCGTAACAGACGAAGAGTTGCTCTGAGGTCCGAAGGCTTTGGGTCCGGTCAACGTAAGCGCGAAGAGCGCGGACCGGACACAGCAAAGCCAGGGCTGGGTCTGCCTCCTCCGAAGGCAGCGCTTGCAGGTTCACCACCTGATCCCGGAAGGGAGTGGTAGGAACCTTGGGCACATATCCGGGCCGGGGTCTCAGGACGACGTGAGAGTTACCTGGCCCGAACTCTAGGCACGATTCGTTGACCGAAAGTGCATGCAGGTCCCCTACCCTCTTGATCGAGGCCAATGCCGTCAGGAGCACTGTCTTCATTGACAAGATTTTCAACTCACAAGACGCCAAGGGCTCGAAGGGAGGGCTCTGAAGTGCTCGGAGCACTAGAGCTAAGTCCCAAGAGGGTATCGAGGATGGACGAGGAGGATTTAGTCTCCTCGCACCTCTGAGGAACCTGACGATTAGGTCGTGCTTCCCCACGGACTTACCTTCTACTACATCATGGTACGCTGCTATTGCTGCAGCATATACCTTGAGGGTGGAGGGAGACAGCCTTCTCTCCAACCCATCTTGCAGGAAGGAAAGCACGACACTGATCGAACACCTTCGGGGGTCTTCCCGGCAGGAAGCGCACCACTCAACGAACAGGTTCCACTTCAGAGCATAGAGGCGCCTCGTAGAGGGGGCTCTAGCTGAAGCGATGGTATCTACGACAGCTTGTGGTAGTCCATCTAGAACCTCCGCGTCCCGTCCAGGGACCAGACATGAAGATTCCAGAGGTCTGGACGCGGGTGCCATAGCGTGCCCCGTCCCTGAGAAAGAAGGTCCTTCCTCAGGGGAATCGGCCAAGGAGGGGCTGTCGCGAGGAGTGTGAGTTCTGGGAACCAGGTCCGGTTGGGCCAATACGGCGCAACTAACAAGACCTGCTCCTCGTCCTCCCTGACCTTGCACAGAGTCTGTGCAAGAAGGCTCACTGGGGGGAACGCATACTTGCGTAGGTCCCGGGGCCAGCTGTGCGCCAGTGCATCTGTGCCGAGGGTACCCCCGGTCAGGGAATAGTACCACTGGCAATGGGTCGAGTCCGGAGAGGCAAACAGGTCGACCTGTGCGGCTCCGAACTGGTCCCATATCAGCTGGACCGCCTGGGGGTGGAGTCGCCACTCTCCCGGAGGTGTCGGCTGACGAGAGAGCTCGTCGGCTGTCTGGTTCAGCACACCAGGGACATGAATGGCCCGAAGCGACCTCAGCTGCTTCTGACTCCACAGGAGGAGGTGGCGGGCGAGTTGGAGCAGACGACGGGAGCGTAGACCACCCTGACGGTTGATGTACGCAACGGCCGTGGTGCTGTCCGTACGGACCAGTACATGCTTGCCACGCAGCGGCCCCTTGAGGCGGCGGAGTGCCAGATGTACTGCCAGTAACTCGAGGCAATTGATATGCCAATGCAATTGCGGCCCCGTCCACAGACCAGCAACTGCATGCCCGTTGTACGTGGCCCCCCAGCCCGTGGTGGAGGCATCCGTGAATAGCACAGCATGCCTGGACACTTGTTCTAGGGGCACCCCGGCCCGGAGAAACGAAGTGCTGGACCACGGGCTGAAGGTTTGGCGGCAGTAAGGAGTCACTGGGACCCGGTACTGACCGCTCTGCCACGCCCACCTCGGGACTCGGCCATTGAGCCAGCGTTGAAGCGGTCTCATATGAAGCAATCCGAGCGGCGTGACCGCGGCTGCAGATGCCATATGCCCCGGGAGCCTCTGAAAGAATTTCAGTGGGACCGCTGTCCTGCTCTTGAACATATTCAAGCAGTTCAACACCGACTGGACTCGCTCCTCGGTGAGGCGCGCCGTCCGGTTGACCGAGTCCAGCTCCATACCGAGATAAGAGATCCTCTGTGTGGGACAGAGTTTGCTCTTCTCTCGGTTGACCCGAAGGCCCAACTGGCTGAGGTGACTGAGCACCAGGTCCCTGTGTTCGCACAACTGGTCCTTCGACTGGGCTAGGATCAGCCAATCGTCGAGGTAGTTGAGAATCCGAACGCCGCGTTCTCTGAGTGGAACAATGGCTGCCTCCGCGACCTTCGTAAAGACGCGGGGCGACAGGGACAGCCCGAAGGGCAGGACCTTGTACTGATATGCTTTCCCCTCGAACGCAAAGCGTAGGAACGGTCTGTGTCGAGGGAGAATAGACACATGGAAGTACGCGTCCTTCAGGTTGATCGCTGCAAACCAATCCTGGGGACGGATGCATTGGAAAATGCGTTTCTGCGTCAACATCCTGAACGGGAGCTTGTGCAGGGCCCGATTCAGAACTCGCAGGTCCAGGATTGGCCGTAACCCACCCCCTTTCTTGGGCACAATGAAGTAGGGGCTGTAAAACCCCGTCTTCATATCGGCTGGAGGAACCGGCTCGATCGCGTCCTTCGCCAGTAGGACCTCGATCTCTGACCGCAAGACTTGAGCATCGCTGCTTCGCACGGAGGTGAAGAGGATGCCCTTGTACTTGGGTGGCCGGCGTGCGAACTGAATCGCGTAGCCGAGTCTGATGGTACGGATGAGCCAGCGAGACGGCCTGGGGAGACCTAGCCAGGCCCCCAGAGACCGTACAAGCGGGACCAACGGCACCACAGACGTGCCCGGGGTGGGGCAGCGAAGCGGAGTACTCTGGCCCGACTCGGGAGGCCCGGAGGCGGCCCGTAGTGTTGCCTGAGCACTCCTGGTTTGGACAGAGAGTGGGTGAGAAGGCCCGGGGGCGTCCTCGGAGCCCACTCTGCTGTCCACTGCCCGGAGGCAGGGAAGTGAAGCACTCAGCCCCGACCCGGAAGGCCCGTGGGCGGCCCGGAGTGTTGACTGAGTGCTCACAAGAGAGGCAGTGTGTGGGTGAGAAGGCCCGGGGGCGTCCTCGAGGCCCACACAGCTGCCCCCTGGCGACGGGAGGGTAGGAAAGGAGTGACAAGGCCCGTGGGCGTCGCACACTGCCAACCTGACCCTCTTGGGGCCCAGAGAGAGAGGAAATTGCTCTTTTGGTGAAAATGTGGGTACCGCTGGACTCCGGAGAGCCAGCGGCAGAGATGTTGTGACCAGTGTTGCCCCCCCGGTCCTCCTCCGGGGGGGTGGGAGGGATGCGGACATCATCTCCCTCAGAGCAGCTCCTCTTCTCCCTGGGCTGCCCGTCTCAGGGCCGCTTCCCCTTACGCTTGCCGGCAGGTTTGGCGGGCCCTTGGACGGGTTGGGCGGCCCCCTTGCGTCCGGCGCCCTGCTTCGCGGGTGGAGGCTGCTGCTTGGGCTTGGCAGGGGCGGAGGCGGACGCTGGAGGACGCCCTCGGCGACGAGCAGACTGGGGGGCTGCCCCGGGCGGCTGGGTGGAGGCAGCAGCGGGCCGCCGGGGCAGGATGTTTTTGATGGCCTCCGTCTGCTTCTTGGCCACCGAGAACTGCTGGGCAAAGTCCTCGATGGCGTCGCCGAAGAGGCCGGCCTGACAGACAGGGGCGTTTAGAAACCGAACCTTGTCCGAATCCCGCATGTCTGTCAGGTTCAGCCACAGGTGGCGTTCCTGGACCACCAAGGTGGACATCGCCCGACCCAGGGAGCGGGCCGTGACTTTCGTCGCCCGGAGGGCGAGGTCCGTCGCGGCTCGCAGTTCCTGCATAACTGCCTGGTCGGAACCACCCTCGTGCAGTTCCATGAGCGCTTTGGCCTGGTGGACCTGCAGGAGCGCCATGGCATGCAAAGCTGATGCAGCTTCTCCGCAGGCTGCGTAAGCCTTGCCCGTCAAGCCGGACGAGAACTTACACGCCCGGGAGGGGAGACGCGGGGCGTGCCTCCAGTCCGCAGCGGTCTTAGGACACAGGTGCATCGCAACCGACCGCTCGACTGGAGGGATCCCCTCGTAGCCCTTAGCTGCACCACCATCGAGAGTGGTGAGGATGGAGGAGTCAGTCGATCGCTGGCGTACGCTGTACGGCGCTACCCAGGACTTCGTGAGCTCCTGATGCACTTCCGGGAAGAAAGGCACCGGGGCGGGACGCTGAGAACCAGCGCGACCCGTCCCGAGAAACCAATCATCCAGCCGCGAAAGGTTCGGGACGTGGTGGAGGGTTCCATTCAAGCCCGACACTTGCGGCGGCCCGGGCAAGCATAGCCGTAAGTTCCGGGTCAGACTCGGGCAACGCTGTCACACCCGAAGGGGGCAACGCAGCCGAGTCTTCATCCTCGGAACCCATTAGCTCATCCCCCGATGCAGCAACCGACATCTGGTCCTCCGCCGGAGCCCCAAAAGAGACGACTGGCGCTCCACGTGGGAGGTCAGCGCGCCCTTCCGGAAGCTCCACCGGTACAGTGGAGGGGGGAGGGGCCCGAGGAGCCGTGAGACCCGTCGGGTTTACCCTGACCGACACCCTCAGGTCCCCACCAAGGTCATCAGCCAAAGTAGTAGCCCTCTGCTTTGCAGCTGGAGGACCACTAGATCGGGGGATGGACGATGGTGTTCCACCTCTTCTGAGGTACTGGAGACGGGACCGCAACACTGCAATGGACATATTCCCGCAATGGGAACATGTCTCATCCACGAACGCAGCCTCAGCGTGCTGTGCGCCCAGACACGAGAGACAACGAACGTGTCCGTCAAGCGGAGACAGAAATCGACCGCACCCAGAAACACACGGCTTGAATGACATCTTGAAAAAGACGCAGGGTCAAACCGTGTTGCTCTTTTGTGAATGGAAGTTTGCTCTTTTAGTGCTGAAGCACTCAGGGAGATGACCGCGGCTCCACGCAGTTCGATAGTGCAAGCCTGCGTGAGCTCTCAGTGATATGTATGTGTGAGCGCCCAGCGAACCAACTGTAATGTGTGTGTGTAAGGAAACGCTCAGCGAACCAACAGCTCTTTGTACACTCTATCACTGAAGTGGACGGTCTCTCGCTGACGCGCCGTATCACCCGCACTGGCAAACTCTTTCACAGGAATATTCTCGACTCGTAGTCAGAAAGCTCTTCGTAGAAACAGCAATGAAGGCTGTTCGGCTCCGAAGTAGAAAGCGCTGATCTACCATTCCACTTCCTATTTATACCCGCGCTGCGGGGCGGAGCGTGGAATGCGTGATCGCATGCCAAATTTCATTGGCTCGTTGTTAGATGCTCGAAGTAGGATTGGTCTCTAAAGTAAGATCCCATTCGTCGGTTCAGTTCTGACGTACGTCGAACGTGACCGACTGAAAGGGAACCAAGTCTTTAACAGTGTAAAAAGATCAGTATGCATGAAACAGCATTTCACCCCCCCTTTAATGAAACAAAACCACATTATTGTACTAGACGTGTGCAATCAATGTGGGGAAAAATAAATACTCTAAACCCCAAGTGGATTTACACAAACTGAGACAGTCAGAAAGCGTTAGATTGTGCCCTGCTCTCCCCTAGATTAGGTGATACTGAGGTGAGACTTACGTCTCGAATGATGCGGGAGAGACAGTTCAGATGTTAATCCAGAAAGTGTCTTTTGTATTCTCGGTGAGTAATCTTTCCTTAATCAGACTGCCCAACATCTGCTAGTTAATTTCAGCCTTACACTCTTGAAGCCGATACGGAAGTGACTTAAACTGCAGTTCATCGTCTGGCCACTAGAGCGGCTCCAGAAGGAGCAGAATCTCATTGAGCCTCGTGTTAAAATGCCCAACTTTACAGCAGAAAAACACATGTTTACAGTCTGGGACAAATTGTGGTTTTGGTCTATACGGCTAATTTTGCCCTTCATGACGACTGTGAGGAGGGTGAATGTTTTTATAACTCATTCGTTTACATTATATAAAGCCTTAAAGTTCTGCATAATTAAGGGCGTGGCCACTTTGAGTGACAGGTGGATTGCCGTTTGTCTGCTGTCTGTTAGTCATCATGTGACCTAAGCTCCGCCCACGTCTCGCAACGGCTGACTTTAAGCTTCAAAAACTCTTCAGAAGCCTATAGGTGACATCACGGACACTGCATCCATTAGAGATGGTAAAAGAGAGTGGGTCCAAAATCATTGGTCTTATAAAGTAGGTGGGTCTTTGTCCCACACACATACAATGGTTCCGACGCCGATGCATGTACAGGTTCATAATTAACATGAATATAATAATGTAAAATTAATTTTAAAGTGAAGGTCATAATAACCCAATAGTAATTATTTAAGGATTACCACATTTTTCAGCAGACATAACTCTCTCTCTCTAAGTACTGAAGTCATTGTAAGCTTTTGAGGTTTTTTAATTGTAAACTTACTTTTGAGAAAGAAATGCACAAATGAGTGGAAAGAACTGCGGAAGTTAGATTCATGCTGACACCTCCAAATCTACTGACTATAAGTTTAACTATTTTTTATTATCTATGGATAAACCTGTGTGCTCCCGCTGTGGTTCTTTCCTGTATCTGTAGTGGATTTCACACTGTACAGCAATTGTTTCCAGGATTACATTTTGGGGATTTTCTCGTATAAATATTGTATATAAATGCGTTTGTCACCTGAGTTTGTATTTTTCTGTGGGTTTGCGTTAGAATTTGAATGCCCCCTATCAGTGCTGTCCTGACAGTGAATGTTAATCCTCTCTGACTAATTTAACCAGTCATTTATTACATGGGACCAGAACAGAAGCAGCTGAAGCCATAAAAACACATTTAAAACTCACCATCCAGACGCCAGAAACACAAACAGAACAAAACAGTCCAAAACATCTTCAGCGGTTTCAGTCCACAAATATGAGAAGACAAACTCTTCAAAACTGCTTCAGTAATAAAATGACAGACGTGCTGATGTGAAGCTGCTCTGTGGAAAAATGATGTGAAACGCCACCAACATCTAAAATAACTGTACATCTATAAGTGTTAATGCGTGTGATCATTTATAGCTCTTCCTTTCTGATTATTCACACTCTGAAATTTGTCACTTTGAGTTCCAGTAAGCATCAACTTCCTCTTGATCAGAGGTGGCCAAACTTTTTACAAAAAAGGGCCAAAAATCAAACTTGATTGAAGTCTGTGAGCCAAAAGTAAAAGTTGTAAAATATAAAACTTACATATAGCCTATATATATGTGTGTATGTACAGTCTTGTTCAAAATAATAGCAGTACAATGTGACTAACCAGAATAATCAAGGCTTTTAGTATATTTTTTATTGCTACGTGGCAAACAAGTTACCAGTAGGTTCAGTAGATTGTCAGAAAACAAACAAGACCCAGCATTCATGATATGCACGCTCTTAAGGCTGTGCAATTGGGCAATTAGTTGAAAGGGGTGTGTTCAAAAAAATAGCAGTGTCTACCTTTGACTGTACAAACTCAAAACTATTTTGTACAAACATTTTTTTTTCCTGGGATTTAGCAATCCTGTGAATCACTAAACTAATATTTAGTTGTATGACCACAGTTTTTTAAAACTGCTTGACATCTGTGTGGCATGGAGTCAACCAACTTGTGGCACCTCTCAGCTGTTATTCCACTCCATGATTCTTTAACAACATTCCACAATTCATTCACATTTCTTGGTTTTGCTTCAGAAACAGCATTTTTGATATCACCCCACAAGTTCTCAATTGGATTAAGGTCTGGAGATTGGGCTGGCCACTCCATAACATTAATTTTGTTGGTTTGGAACCAAGACTTTGCCCGTTTACTAGTGTGTTTTGGGTCATTGTCTTGTTGAAACAACCGTTTCAAGGGCATGTCCTCTTCAGCATAGGGCAACATGACCTCTTCAAGTATTTTAACATATGCAAACTGATCCATGATCCCTGGTATGCGATAAATAGGCCCAACACCATAGTAGGAGAAACATGCCCATATCATGATGCTTGCACCTCCATGCTTCACTGTCTTCACTGTGTACTGTGGCTTGAATTCACAGTCTGGGGGTCGTCTCACAAACTGCCTGTGGCCCTTGGACCCAAAAAGAACAATTTTACTCTCATCAGTCCACAAAATGTTCCTCCATTTCTCTTTAGGCCGGTTATGTGTTCTTTGGCAAATTGTAACCTCTTCTGCACATGCCTTTTTTTAACAGAGGGACTTTGCGGGGGATTCTTGAAAATAGATTAGCTTCACACAGACGTCTTCTAACTGTCACAGTACTTACAGGTAACTCCAGACTGTCTTTGATCATCCTGGAGGTGATCATTGGCTGAGCCTTTGCCATTCTGGTTATTCTTCTATCCATTTTGATGGTTGTCTTCCGTTTTCTTCCACGTCTCTCTGGTTTTGCTCTCCATTTTAAGGCATTGGAGATCATTTTAGCTGAACAGCCTATCATTTTTTGCACCTCTTTATAGGTTTTCCCCTCTCTAATCAACTTTTTAATCAAAGTACGCTGTTCTTCTGAACAATGTCTTGAACGACCCATTTTCCTCAGCTTTCAAATGCATGTTCAACAAGTGTTGGCTTCATCCTTAAATAGGGGCCACCTGATTCACACCTGTTTCTTCACAAAATTGATGACCTCAGTGATTGAATGCCACACTGCTATTTTTTTGAACACACCCCTTTCAACTAATTGCCCAATTGCACAGCCTTAAGAGCGTGCATATCATGAATGCTGGGTCTCATTTGTTTTCTGAGAATCTACTGAACCTACTGGTAACTTGTTTGCCACGTAGCAATAAAAAAATATATGAAAAACCTTGATTATTCTGGTTAGTCACATTGTACTGCTAAGTTTTTGAACAAGACTGTATATATATATATATATTGAATCGAAGGAGTTCATTGAAGTGTTTGAATATTAATATAAAGGGGTGCGAAACACAGCAGGCAGTCGGTCAGGACTGAATGAGGTTCTTAATTGAAGAGATAAATGCAGCAGAAGGTAGATGAGTACTTTACTGAAGAAACTTAGGCATACATGTGTGGTTCTGTAAAAAAGCCCCTTTCACACTGCGATTCCGGCAAATACACGGATAATGCGACCCTGCATTTGTTCCCTGGCCGCTAGATTTGGTCCATTCACACTGCCAGCGAATTACCGTAATATATGTGCGCTTTCACACACAACCCGTAACGGTCCCGGGTCGAGTTGACACGTGACATCCTGATGTGATGTATAACGGCGAGCGATCTCCGCTTCAGCGCGGATAGTAAGGAGCTCCGTGGTCTTGACTTGTGTCCAGTTTGCGCTCATTTCTGCTTGTTTAATTTTAGTTTCTTTTGTATACGAACACTCTCTGCGTTTAAAACACCGACGAGCTCTTCTGGCACTGCAGGGTTGTATTATTGAAGAAACAAGCTCTAGGAGTCGCACGATAACTACGTACACGTTGCGGCATTAGTTTCGGCTTTTGTTCACACAGCGCTCGTCCCGGGTCGAATTCGGTAATCAATGCCGGGACGTGGTTGCTTTCACACAGAAGGCGACCCGGCAATGCTCCGGAAATATTGCGGGTCCGACGTGCAGTGTGAAAGGGGCTTAAAATATTGAACAGGAAAATCAACTGAAATAAATATCTATATTTATGCACATACATACAGATCTGCAAACATAACCATCCTTTAAATAGTTAACAGTAGTAGTCTATATATTAACTTAAAGCTACACTGTGTGATATTTTCCCCCATCTAGCGGTGTAAAGCTATATGACCATCCAGTGACTATTAGTTTCTGTTCATCTCAATTGTAATTTCGTTTTAACTCCTACGGTGGCCAATTTAGTCCAAGATTAACACGGCAATCCCCCTCTTCACATTCGACACGGTGCCATCGAGTGTTAAAATGCGAAAGGCGAAGCTTGAGTTTACGGGTATGTCCCTCTTTGGCTACTGTACTTTCAAGATGGAGGGGCAACATGGCGACCGGCATTCGAACCCCTCACCCGTATGTGTTTTCAATGGCATATTATAAACTTACGAGAATACTTAATTACTTGAAAGAAGTAAATATACATTAATGAGCTCATATATTTTTGAAATAACTAAGTGTTTTTTAGCTAAGAATAAAATAAAAAAGTTACACAGTGTAGCTTTAAGAATATGATGACCTTAATACAACATTACTGCATAATGTTGACTGATAATTCGGTACATATCCACAAGAGGGCGCTACTAACGCATGAATGGGGCATGCGGTATGCATGTGATAAGCAGCTGATCACTGCGCATTAATAATAATCTCAGAATAACGTTCACATACAATAGTAGCATGATATACGACATACCCAAACATGTCTTGTCAACATAACTCAGAAACATATTGCACGTAATGCAAGGTATACAAACTAATTGGCTACTTCTTTACTCTGAGGAATAAACCAGCTGATCTATTAACAATAAGCAAGAAATACAACGCAATACATGCACACACACGGTAACCCAACATTAAAGGAAGTGTATGTAAGATTGTGGCTAAAACTGGTATTGCAATCACTATCCCCTCTCCCCTCCCCCTGACTCGAGGTTGCCAGATTGGCTGCAGGATCAGCAGAACGTTTGTAGATCTGCAGCTGTGCTAACTAGAGGAGATCTGGCAACCCCAAACACTACTGACTTCGTGATTGGTCGATCGGTGGAGGGTGGAGCTTCAGGCCAAAACACAACATGACATCATCAACATCAGTTGAGGGCTGCAACAACAACTTCATAATGACAATATCCTGGCCGGACTACTGTTGTCAGTGATAGAAGAATTTGAGATTAACATGATTTCTTAATGTCTAGTGACATATCAGGGCCATTTTATGATTCATTGAAATACATTTCTTACATAGAGTTCCTTTAACTTGTGCTCTGTGCTGATAAAATGCAGATGTTGAACTAGAAAGCAGCTGATGTTTTTTTCACCCTCCTGCATGTACTAACATGTACTGATCACTATCTGCCATCCACTTCCGTTTTTGCTCTGATGACGTTGCAGCAATAGAGTGCCCTGATTGGTCTATATCCTCCAGTGTCCAAATACAACCTGGCCTTTTGCACATATATATATATATATATATATATATATATATATATATATATATATATATATATATATATATATATATATATATATATATATATATATTTAAAGTAGTTAGCTTTGGTTCCCCTGATTTATGATTTCATATATTTAAAAGATTAAGGGTGCATTCACACTTGTCATGTTTGGTTGGATTAAACCGAACCCTGGTGCGATTGCTCGTTTAGTGCGGTTCATTTGAACATATGTGAACGCTGCCATCCGAACCCTGGTGCGCACCAAACCAGCGGACCGAGAGCGCTAAAAAGATGATGGGTCTCGGCCCGCTTCCAAACCAATTCTGGTGTGGTTCGATTGATATATGAACGCTAAACGGACCAAAGAGCCTCATCAATATTTAGTCTGACGAGCATGTTTCGAAAATGCTAGAAAAAACGCACAAAAAGCAAACCTGATTCTACTCATCAAAGGACCTGTTGCCCATTAGCAGGTACAGACGACAGAACGGCCGTCTCTTTTCTGGACAACGGAGGAAATCCTGGTAATGTTTTGAATGTTTTGAACATTTTATGAGCTCTTCATGAGTTCTCAGCGGGTAAAATAATGCCATATGTACACTAAAGTGAACGCTAAGCGGACCAGGGGCCTGTACCATGAAGCTGGTTTAGCTGGCTAGCCAGATTTGTTTAAGCTTAGTTTGTGCCAATCCTGGGTTTTAGGTACCATTAAAGTGGTTTGGCTTTTAGCTGTGTTCATCGCCATAGTAACTTACGCTCCACGGCTAACCTGCTCTGGGGCAGGCTATGTTCTGGATAAGAGATCTCAAACTGAAATTGGGCCAATCAGCTGTGAGTAAAGTGACACGCCTCTGATGCAATAAAGTCACTCCCCTGTTTCTGCTCCAAATTAAAGGTCACTGCATTGTAAAGGGTTTTTAAAGACTAAATCGTCTGGCTTTTAACAATGCTTATTTATAAAAAAATAATAATTTTGAATGATTTAGATGATTTATGTAATTATCATACCTTTAATCAATTACACATTTATAATTTTAGTTAATCAATCATTAATAGGCACTTTGTTAAAATTAATACATAAGTCATATAAATTACATCCCCTGCATAGTCATATGGATAAGCTTTAAAATCAATAAATAAAACTAGCCTATTAAAAAAAGAAGCTTACTGAGTTTAAATGTTCAATTTTCTCTATATCAAGTAAACTAACTTCATAACTTTTACTTGCATTGACATATACTATTTTTTCTTAAAGTTGTCCTCTTTCATAGACAGCTTTTCTTATTTTATGTGTATTTTTTTTTATTTTAATTCTCAATATTTTTCAATCATGCAATATTCTGCAGAAGAGAGAAATTAATCTCACTGCTTCTCTCGTGAGAAGTGAATCTCAGTTCCACAGCGTGTGATTGGCTGTTAACTGCTGATGTCACAGCGTGTGATTGGCTGTTCACTGATGATGTCACAGCTAAACTCCTGAACTCAGGATCAAAGCCTGATCAAAGCTGATGATCAGCATCATGGGACCAACAAAGCTTTAATACAATGGTTTGGTTTTGTCAACTCAAAACTAATCCTTTAACCCTGAGTTTGTTAAACTACCATCATGGTACAGGCCCCAGGACTATATGTTTTGTTTTTGTTTTTTGGTCCGGACCAAACGAACCAAACTAACCAAGCTACAAGTGTGAACGCACCCTAAGTAACCTGCCTAAAGTTGCAGTCTGCAAGCTTTGCCTCTGTGTCACCATCTCTGTTTGAATCCTGCAATTGCAGTTATTTAAGGAGATATCATCTGTACATGAGTTGTGCATCTGTTCCTCATCATTTAAGAGATAAATAGATCTTTTCCGATAAGGTAATATTAAGCATCATCCACCTCATCACCGCTCTTACACGAGAGCGTGCATTATACATCAGAAGCACAGGCCATTACACAGCACTGGCATATAACAACTTCCCTTGACCACCAGCCTCCATCAGCCTTTAACACTCTCAGAGGCTGGTTTCTCAAACTTCACACTTCAGAGTGTGCCTATTGCTTACGCTTGTCCTCGAACGCAGACAGCTCTAACCACAGAAAATAGCATAAAGTGCAATCAGTCGGACATACAGTGGCACACAGGTTACTGTAAAACAGTTATAAAAAGGAATTAAGAGAATACAAAGATGATACAACATGTGCATAAGAAATAAAAATCCTGAACGCAGTCTGGTATGGGAGAGACTGAGAGACAGGCTTATGCTTTTACACTAGACAAGGCAAGTTTATTTATACAGCACATTTCATACAATGGCAATTCAAACTGCTTTACATAGAAATGAATTAAAATAGTGATAACATATGCATGAGAAATAAGAAGGATAATTAAAATAGTAAAAAGAATTAAAAAAAATAAAAATAAAATGGTGATAAATACAGTATTGTTCAAAATAATAGCAGTACAATGTGACTAACCAGAATAATCAAGGTTTTTAGTATATTTTTTATTGCTACGTGGCAAACAAGTTACCAGTAGGTTCAGTAGATTCTCAGAAAACAAATGAGACCCAGCATTCATGATATGCACGCTCTTAAGGCTGTGCAATTGGGCAATTGGTTGAAAGGGGTGTGTTCAAAAAAATAGCAGTGTCTACCTTTGACTGTACAAACTCAAAACTATTTTGTACAAACATTTTTTTTTTCTGGGATTTAGCAATCCTGTGAATCACTAAACTAATATTTAGTTGTATGACCACAGTTTTTTAAAACTGCTTGACATCTGTGTGGCATGGAGTCAACCAACTTGTGGCACCTCTCAGCTGTTATTCCACTCCATGATTCTTTAACAACATTCCACAATTCATTCACATTTCTTGGTTTTGCTTCAGAAACAGCATTTTTGATATCACCCCACAAGTTCTCAATTGGATTAAGGTCTGGAGATTGGGCTGGCCACTCCATAACATTAATTTTGTTGGTTTGGAACCAAGACTTTGCCCGTTTACTAGTGTGTTTTGGGTCATTGTCTTGTTGAAACAACCGTTTCAAGGGCATGTCCTCTTTAGCATAGGGCAACATGACCTCTTCAAGTATTTTAACATATGCAAACTGATCCATGATCCCTGGTATGCGATAAATAGGCCCAACACCATAGTAGGAGAAACATGCCCATATCATGATGCTTGCACCTCCATGCTTCACTGTCTTCACTGTGTACTGTGGCTTGAATTCACAGTCTGGGCGTCGTCTCACAAACTGCCTGTGGCCCTTGGACCCAAAAAGAACAATTTTACTCTCATCAGTCCACAAAATGTTCCTCCATTTCTCTTTAGGCCGGTTATGTGTTCTTTGGCAAATTGTAACCTCTTCTGCACATGCCTTTTTTTTAACAGAGGGACTTTGCGGGGGATTCTTGAAAATAGATTAGCTTCACACAGACGTCTTCTAACTGTCACAGTACTTACAGGTAACTCCAGACTGTCTTTGATCATCCTGGAGGTGATCATTGGCTGAGCCTTTGCCATTCTGGTTATTCTTCTATCCATTTTGATGGTTGTCTTCCGTTTTCTTCCACGTCTCTCTGGTTTTGCTCTCCATTTTAAGGCATTGGAGATCATTTTAGCTGAACAGCCTATCATTTTTTGCACCTCTTTATAGGTTTTCCTCTCTCTAATCAACTTTTTAATCAAAGTACGCTGTTCTTCTGAACAATGTCTTGAACGACCCATTTTCCTCAGCTTTCAAATGCATGTTCAACAAGTGTTGGCTTCATCCTTAAATAGGGGCCACCTGATTCACACCTGTTTCTTCACAAAATTGATGACCTCAGTGATTGAATGCCACACTGCTATTTTTTTGAACACACCCCTTTCAACTAATTGCCCAATTGCACAGCCTTAAGAGCGTGCATATCATGAATGCTGGGTCTCATTTGTTTTCTGAGAATCTACTGAACCTACTGGTAACTTGTTTGCCACGTAGCAATAAAAAATATACTAAAAACCTTGATTATTCTGGTTAGTCACATTGTACTGCTATTATTTTGAACAATACTGTATAATTAATTCATTAATTTCACGAGTGACTCCGTGCCCCATGGAGGAACGAATATTTGAAGATGAGATACTAAGAGAAATATTCAAAAATATTAATGGAGTCAATTTTAAAATTCGATATGAATAAATGAAGTGCTTTTAATAGAAATGCTGAAGTCTTACCCGCAGAAGTCCTTCGACCAGGCCGTTGAGTCCGTCCTTGGGCTGACGGATGGACCTTACACCTGGCATGTGTACTGCACCGTTTCGGTGATCTCGTGTGTACGCAGATATTTCTTAAAACGAGGGTGAAAAAAAGATCGGATTGGGAAAGTTCTGGCTTCGTGTGGACGGGCCTGAGGCTGTCATGAGTTAGGTTTGACTCTCCCTCTGCTATTGCAATCAGCACGCTCTCTGATTGAGACCGCGCCTGTTCCTCTTTGTGTTCGTTTTTCGGGCTATTTCATGAGTTCAAGGCTGCAACATACTCCACAACAACAGAGAAAAAAGTTCTCGCTCTCAGGCCTGCGAGAACAAAATGATGTAATTTTGTTCTGGCAGTCCTGGTTTGGGAGTTCTCGCAGCTTGTACTCGACACATCGTCTGAGCAGAACGTTTTTCTTGCGGGTGTCCGAGAACTATCGTGTGATTGGTCAGACATTTAAAGAGGGCGGGGTTAATGCGGAGAAACACAGATGATCGGCACCTTCTTTTCTCGTAAAGTATGAATGTACTGCAAGAATCAACTTTGTTCTTGTTCTTGCCACTTCGAGAAAACGAACATTTTTTTTTTTGTTCTTGCAGAGTATTTTTCAAGCTTCACACTTACATCAAATTAAAAAGAGTAAAGATAATGCGTATTTGGTGTGCTGTCCAGGGGAGAGACCCAGAGTACCCCCATCCCATAATCTGAATGTGCTCCTCTCGAAATTAGTTAATAAAACTTAACTTAGTGCCCACCTGCCTTTGGCTTCTTTGCCAGATTATTGTTGTGTGTCTCGCTCATGTTCACGTCTCTTGATGGCTCTACACCTTTAGAATCCGTTTGCCTTGTCGAGTCTGGTCGGATCTGTATTGTTGTGTTGGTCTCTCCTGTTTTCTGTCCAGTCTCCTGCTGTACGTGAGTTGACCTTCTGGAAGCGTTCTGTGATTTTGTGTGTATTGACCGGGGCTGTTTCGCTCGCCACTGCCTACCCGCTACGAGCACAAGACATCAGTCGGTTACTAAAGACGTTCAGCTTTGTTTGACTCTATGCTCCAGTTCTGGATCACCTTTTCCAGATCGGCAGTCAACCTTAGTTGCTTTGTGTCTGAATAAACATTACTGTTCTGGACCTTTGCATTTAGATCCTCTCTTCGTTTCATGACAGAAACAACTGATAAACATTTTAAGTAGCAGATCTCTAAAATATTTTATCTTGTAAACGCCTGTAGCTCTTGAAATTATATGATTATTGTCATTTTGCCTCCTAAAGAGTTGCAAGAAGAAAGTTATCATGTAAATCAGTGGTTGTGTGGATTTGATAAAGATTTAGATGGTTTAAATTAATCTGTAAGCACTACAGTAATATGCATTACATTAAATACTTCTGGCTGGGCTTCCAGCATGCACTATCAAACCCTTGCAGCTGATCCAGAATGCAGCGGCGAGAGTGGTCTTTCATGAGCCGAAGAGAGCGCATGTTACGCCTCTCTTCATCAAACTGCACTGGTTGCCAATGGCTGCTCGCATCAAATTCAAGGCACTAGTTATCGCCTACAAAACAACCACTGGCTCTGCACCAATATACCTAAACTCACTTGTTCAGACTTACACACCCTCCAGAAGCTTGTGTTCTGCGAGTGAGCGAAGCCTCGTGGTTCCATCCCAAAGAGGCATGAAATCGCTCTCACGGACATTTTCCTGGACCGTTGCCACCTGGTGGAATGACCTGCCGATCTCAATTCGTGCTGCCGAGTCTGTAGCCATTTTTAAAAAAAACATCTTAAGACACATCCTTTCCAATTGCACCTGACCAATAAAGAATAGCACTTAACTATCCATTAATTTTTGTTTGTTTGTGCCAAAAAAAAAAAACTGTGTACTGTGCTAATTAACTGAGACTTCTTACAGCTCTTACAGGTTGTTGGCCTTGTTTGTTTCGTTGCTTCTATTGCTCTACCCTTTTTTGTAAGTCGCTTTGGATAAAAGCGTCTGCTAAATGATTAAATGTAAGTACATGAAGTAATATACATAAACTAGTATAGGCTTTAGTGAAAATTAATACATTTTAGTTTTACCCAGCAAACATACATTACATGTACATATTATTCACCACATTAATAAGTAATGTGTATATATGGTTTCCAAAATACAAAAATAATTTAATAACTAAAGTTTTAGTGGAAAATAAAGAATTACATTAATGATAATGTCAATTTATTTTTATTTTTTTACTATAATGTAAAGTTATATATGTGGTGAAGTTCAACCTTCGTCAGCTGAGGAAGTTCAACCTGCCACAGGACCTGCTGATTCAGTTCTACTCAGCTGTCATTGAGTCGGTTATATGCACCTCCATCACTGTCTGGTTTGGTTCAGCTACCAAATCAGACATCAGGAGACTGCAACGTACCATCCGGACTGCAGAGAGGATTATTGGTGCCAAACTGCCAACCCTCCAGGACCTGTACTCTTACACACACACACACACACACATACACACACACACGCACCTGTCAACCCTCCAGGACCTGTACTCTTCCAGAGTGAGGAAGAGAGCGGGTAAAATCATCACAGACTCCACTCACCCCAGACACCTCCTGTTTGAACTGTTAACCCCCCCCCCCCAGGCAAATGCCTGTAAGTGCAATTATAACCACTTTTTAGTGCAATATCTCCTAAACTCAGGTGATTACTTATATTACTTATATTATTTATTATTTATATTTATTCATACCACCCAATTCTGTAAATGCTCATAATCTATGTCTTCTGACTAAACGTAACCGTAACCTTATACTGTTCATATTTTTCTTCATATTTTTTATTCTTAGAATTTTTTATTACCACGTTGTATTGTATTGTTTATGTGCACTGGAAGCTTCAACACCAAAAAAAATTCCTTGTGTGTGAAAGCACACTTGGCAATAAAGCTCTTTCTGATTCTGATTCTGAAGTGCTGAAATTGTTCAAATACACTATGTTAGTATTCCTGCAGGGGGCGCTTGACATCATAAATATAATAAAACATGGAGAGACTCTCAAACCTCAGAGTGAAAAACTTTATTAATAAAGAAAAGCAAACACAAATACAAATGAACAGCAGTAGTAAAGTGAGATCTGTGTGTTTTATCTGAGAGAAATGTGTCGTGTTTAGTCAGTAAAAGAGCTTCAGTATTAGAGACGTCTGATCTGAACAATAATAACACTACAAGACGTGTGAGACTTTAAGTGAGATTGGATGTTATTTTAAAGCCCCAATCAAATATTAATAAAAGAAAATCTGTATTTACAAAGACAAGTCATATTTGACACTTTGAGCACTGTTGTATTTTCTATACCGCTGTAACATCTTATCATCCTAAAACATCCCCATAGCCTATACCAATCATACATTGCTCTCACCTGCAGGTTAAAGATGTCAGGCGTTGCTCAAGGGTCGTCGGCGGTGTCCTTATAACCAGCTCAATCTCCAGTTTGAGTGCACTCACTGATCGCTAATATCAATATTTAAACTACAACCAATACAGATATTTCAGGAAAAAATCACTCTGACACCTGATTTAAAAGGTTTCTCGAATCACCACAGAATGGTTTCGTTTTACTCAAAGAAGTTTCAGAATAATACAAAGACAATAATCCAAAAGGCAAAAATAACAGAACACAGTGTAAGTCTTCACCTGAGGCGCGGCCCCTAAAAACCCTGGACAAAGCTCTTTATACTTGGACATATCCTGGGGCACGGCCATAAGAAGATACGACTGACATTACAGTATAATAAATCCTTATGAGGTAAAAACTCGCCTTGGACTAAAGCAATTATAATATTTGTCCGAAGCTACTACAAGTTTTGCAGCAAGCATACACACATTTCTCTGGTCTTTCTTTGCAGCGGACACTTGAGGCCTAGAGCCCATCAAAACCACACAACTCTTATTTTAGCTGACAGTCCGTTTGAACTTTTCCTTTTTTTAAGATTTCGTAGATACCAAACTGTTAAACTGGTTAAAGAAAACATTTTATCACTTCCAAACAAGAAAATAGAAAACCATACTCACATCTAAAATATTATCTTTGAATTATGCTCTGTTTTAAGAAATGTTCTTGTAAGTTGAACATTTCACAATTTGAGCATTACAATTGACCTTCCAGCATAACTTCTAACATCATTCATTAATTTCTTGTTCATCTTTTCCATTTGTCTGATGACTCTTATCATCTGCTCTCTCCTCCAGATCAGCCTCCACTGGGAATTTATCAGAGGAATTCAAATGTGCTCATTGGCCATTTAGGGGCGACTTGAGCACTAATAAGTGAACAAAATCTGTGGCTGTTTGTTCTCAGATTATGTTCTAGGGTGTAAATAAGCCATATAAAAATAAATATACAGTAAATGCCAGCATATAAAGCCATTACAAACAAATGAAGATTAATACATGAGTAAATGAGAAATGACACCATTAGGGTTCTGATGTGTGAATATGAGCTTGATCTGGTTCAGCTCTTCTGGATCTGATGTCATAAACCAGAAGAATGACAGTAGCCACGCCCACCAGAGCAGCGAGGACCAATAGGATCACAGCTTCAGTAGAACCACAACAGTGGACAGAGTCTAAGGAATAAAAGCATCAAACTGAGATCAGCTCAGTCAATCGACACTAATATCAGCGCAGACATCAACTAATATCAGCAGAGCTGCCGTACCTGAACATGTGTGACAGAGTTGAGTGATGTTGAGATCTCTGGTCTGGTTGATGAAGGGATTGTTGATCACACAGCTGTAAGTGTTGTTATCTTGATATTCCACCTCCAGAGGAAGAGAGAGACTGATGCTGAGATCAGACACACTGATGATGCTGGACAATAAACTGTTTCCTTTGTACCAGGAGAGATTCACATGACCCACATTCACAGCTGAACACAACAATGAACATGATGATGATGAAGATGAAGATGCAGAACAGTCTCTGCTGATGATAGGAACAGGCAGACGAGCTGGAGAACATGACAGAAAAAAAGATAAATAAGAATCTAATCAACAATCTTATTTTTGGTTATTTCTGGTTGATCTATCATCTTAAACTCCATCCATCCATCCATTATCTTCCGCTTATCCGGGGCCGGGTCGCGGGGGCAACAGTCTAAGCAGAGACGCCCAGACTTCCTTCTCCCTAGCCACTTCCTCCAGCTCCTCCGGGGGAACCCCGAGGCGTTCCCAGGCCAGCCAGGAGACATAATCCCTCCAGCGTGTCCTGGGTCTTCCCCGGGGCCTCCTCCCGGTGGGACGTGCCCGTAACACCTCCCTGGGAAGGCGTCCAGGAGGCATCCGAAATAGATGCCCGAGCCACCTCAGCTGGCTCCTCTCGATGTGAAGGAGCAACGGCTCTACTCTTAGCTCCTCCCGAGTGACCGAGCTTCTCACCCTATCTCTAAGGGAGCGCCCAGCCACCCTGCGGAGAAAGCTCATTTCAGCTGCCTGTATCCGGGATCTTGTCCTTTCGGTCATGACCCACAGCTCATGACCATAGGTGAGAGTAGGAACGTAGATTGACCGGTAAATCGAGAGCCTCGCCTTACAGCTCAGCCCCTTCTTCACCACGACAGATCGGTACAGCGCCCGCATTACTGCAGATGCTGCACCGATTCGTCTGTCAATCTCCCGTTCCATCCTTCCCTCACTCGTGAACAAGACCCCAAGATTCTTAACCTGTTAAGCTGATTTCTAAATTTTGAAAAAATCCTAAGAAATGTATACTCAGACTAAAACAAATACAGTTTGTGAATCCTTTGCACTAAAAGCATAATTATGGTCTCATTTGAAAGCAGACACCTGGCAGTTTACTGTAAAGTCAAAATGATAATATTTTTTATTATAAAAAAAAGCTATAATAAGCTTCAAAGTTTTGTAAAGTTATTAGAAATTTATTTGTATGATATATCTTTATGAAAATAAAATTGAAGTGGGCCTTGGAGAAATCTAGAAATGCACTACAGCTAAAGCCACAAGTCTGACCATGTTATATTTCAGATCTGAACATGATCAGTCTAAAACTCTGCATTTTATTAAACGTTTTACAAGATCGTTTCATGTGATTTTATTTTGAGATATCGCTGAAATATCAACTGATGTTTATTGCCACATCTTCTCAGCTTTCAGTCGCTGTATTGCCTCTATTGTTTAGAGGTGCAAACTGCCCCATTCAGTTTGTCTCCCCGGCATTCACACTTCTGCGGACTGGTTATGGCTCTAATTATTATTCTTTTGTCTGCATTATAATTACTAACGATTCTCTATTCAAACTGTTCTATTCAAACCTCATTTCTAAATAAAACCTCTCACTTTACCCTCACTGAGACTCTATTGAATGCATTTCGTCCAAATAAGCATTTCAGTAGTTTTACATTTAGAAAATGTTCATAAAAATAAAGTATTTACTCAGTGGCAGGTGCATCTAGGGCAAGCTAGCATGTTAGCTTAGCACACCAGCAAAACAACAATTTATACGATTAAAATCATGTTTTATTCAAAACTTGCTTCATATCACTTTATATTTTATATGTAGAGTGTTTTATATAACAATATGTGATCTCATATAGCTTCGGGTCAAAAAATCTGACAGAAAATATACAATGCTAAAAGCTATGTGGAATAGCATTGCATTATAAATATCATCTATTATGAAACCACCCAACATGGCATAAAGAACACAGACCAACCATATATTGCCGCGATTGTGTGTTTATTGTCTTAAAACGTGTTTATCTGCATAAAATAGCGATCTGACGATCCCAGGGAGCTGTGTGGATATGTCCATATGTCAGATACTTCCTGAATGTCACATGGTGTGTCTGTTCTTCATGTGTTCCATAAGGGGTGAATTTTCAGTAGTACAGCTTTCCAGCGCCCTCCGGCTGCCAGAATGAATTGAAAACACAGCATATCACAGCCTACTGCTCTCATAATCATACATCCGCGGATTTTGGATAAAGATTGAATAAATAATACTTCTCTGTATAGAAATTTGACTCAAACGTGTGAGAATCTATCAATATTTCTCCACATCTGCACACTTTTGAAGTAAAAGCCCTGAGGGAAGTTGTTTTGTCGAGTGTCTTCATGACGACCAAGGAGGAGTTTTTTATGAATGGGAGCAAATGACGCGCATATTACAATCAAAAGGTAGCGACGCCCAAGATCATATTCATAACTCCTGGAACATATTAACACATTACGGTCACTATAAGACTTTGAGAATAAAACAGAGGTAAAAAAATTAAACTTTAGTCTTAGATCTTTTTAATGATGTATAGTTTGTCAAGGTAATTACTTACATCTGATAGTAATTTTGAGCTAATTTAAACAAAGAGACCTTCAGTGCGTCCTCGTCCTCGTGACGGTTATCAGGTTAAACTCCTCCACTTGAGGCAAGAACTCTCCACCAACCTGAAGTTGGCAAGCTACCCTTTTCCGACTGAGAACCATGGCCTCGGACTTAGAGGTGCTGATTCTCATCCCAGCCACTTCACACTCGGCTGCAAACCGTCCCAGTGCATGCTGAAGGTCCTGGTCTGAGGTTGCCAACACGACAACATCATCCGCAAAGAGCAGTGACGAAATCGTGTGGTCCCCAAACTGGACACTCTCCGGCCCTTGGCTGCATCTAGAAATTCTGTCCATAAAAATTATGAACAGAACCGGTGACAAAGGGCAGCCCTGCTGGAGACCAACATGCACCGGGAACAACTTTGACTTACTGCCGGCAATGCGAACCAAGCTCCTGCTCTGGTCGTAAAGGGACCGTACAGCCCTAAGCAAGGGGCCCCGGACCCCATATTCCCAGAGCCCCCTCCACAGGGTGCCACGAGGAACACAGTCGAATGCCTTCTCCAAATCCACAAAGCACATGTGGACTGGTTGGGCAAACTCCCATGAACCCTCCAGCACCCTGTGAAGGATATAGAGCTGGTCCAGTGTTCCACGACCGGGACGAAAACCACACTGCTCCTCCTGAATCCAAGGTTCCACTATCGGCCGAATCCTCCTCTCCAGTACCCTGGCATAGACTTTCCCAGGGAGGCTGAGAAGTGTGATCCCCCTGTAGTTGGAACATACTCTCCGGTCCCCCTTCTTAAAAAGAGGGACCATCACCCCGGTCTCCCAGTCCATAGGCACTGTCCCCAACCGCCACGCGATGCTGCAGAGGCGTGTCAGCCAAGACAGCCCCACAACATCCAGAGACTTAAGGTACTCAGGGCGAATCTCATCCACCCCCGGCGCCTTGCCACCGAGGAGCTTATTAACTACCTCGATGACTTCAGCCCGGGTGATGGCCCTCCGAGCCCTCAGCCACTGCTTCCTCAAAGGAAGACATGTCGGTGGGATTGAGGATATCCTCGAAGTATTCCTTCCACCGTCCAACAATATCCCCAGTTGAGGTCAGCAGCTGCCCATCTCCACTGTAGACAGTGTTGGTGGGGCACTGCTTCCCCTTCCTGAGGCGTCGAACGGTTTGCCAGAATCTCTACGAGGCCAACCGATAGTCTATCTCCATGGCCTCAACGAACACTTCCCAGGCCCGAGTTTTTGCCTCCACAACTACCCGGGCTGCCGTCCGCTTGGCCTGCCGGTACCTGTCAGCTGCCTCAGGAGCCCCACAAGCCAGCCAGGCCTGATAGGACTCCTTCTTCAGCTTGACAGCATTCCTTACTTCCGGTGTCCACCACCAGGTTCGGGGATTGCCGCCTCGACAGGCACCGGAGACCTTACGGCCACAGCTCCGAGCAGCCGCGTCGACAATGGAGGTGGAGAACATGGTCCATTCAGACTCAATATCTCCAGCCTCCCTTGGAATCTGGCCGAAGCTCTGCCGGAGGTGGGAGTGGAAGATCTCTCTGACGGGGTTCAGCCAAACGTTCCCAACAGACCCTCACAGTACGTTTGGGTCTGCCGAGTCTGTCCAGCTTCCTCCCCTGCCATCGGATCCAACTCACCACCAGGTAGTGATCGGTTGACAGCTCCGCCCCTCTCTTCACCCGAGTGTCCAAGACATACGGCCGGAGGTCAGATGAGACGACCACAAAGTCAATCATCAACCTTCTGCCTAGGGTGTCCTGGTGCCATGTGCACTGATTGACACCTTTATGCTTGAACATGGTGTTCGTTATGGACAGGCCGTGGTTAGCATAGAAGTCCAATAACAGAACACTGCTCGGGTTCAGATCAGGGGGGCCGTTCCTCCCAAACACACCCCTCCAGGTGTCTCTGTCACTGCCCACGTGGGCATTGAAATCCCCCAGTAGAACGATGGAGTCTCCAGTCGGAGAACTTTCCAGCACCCCTCCCAGAGACCCCAAGAGGGCCGAGTACTCTGCACTGCCATTCGGCCCGTAGGCACAAATGACAGTGAGAGACCTATCCCCGACTCGAAGGCGCAGGGAAGCGACCCTCTCGTTCACCGGGGTGAACTCCAACACATGGCGGCTGAGCTGGGGGGCTATAAGCAAACCCACTCCAGCCCGCCGCCTCTCACCATGGGCAACTCCAGAGTGGTAGAGAGTCCAGCCCTACCAAGTGTGGTTCCAGAGCCCAAGCTGTGTGTGGAGGTGAGCCCGACTATTTCTAGTCGGTATCTCTCGACCTCCCGCACAAGCTCAGGCTCCTTTCCCGCCAACGAGGTGACATTCCACGTCCCTAGGGCCAGTTTCCGTGTCCAGAGATCGGGTCGTCGGGGGCCTTGCCTTCGACTGTCGCCCGATCCACTATGCACCGGCCCCTTATGATCCCTCCTGCAGGTGGTGAGCCCACAGGAGGGCGGCCCCACGTCGCTCTTTCGGGCTGAGCCCGGCCAGGCCCCATGGGGAAAGGCCCGGCCACCAGGCGCTCGCATACGAGCCCCAACCCCGGGCCTGGCTCCAGGGTGGGGCCCTGGCTGCGCCATGCCGGGCGACGTCTCGGTCCTTGTTTTTATACTGGTCATAGTGGGCTTGTGAACTGCTCTTAGTCTGACCCGTCACCAAGGACCTGTTTGCCTTGGGAGGCCCTACCAGGGGCAAATAGCCCCGGACAACATAGCTCCTAGGATCATTCAGGTACTCAAACCCCTCCACCACGATAAGGTGACAGTTCAAAGAGGGGTCATCTTAATGTAACGACAATGACTATGAGTTTAATGTCTCTGGGAATAATTAACTCAAAAGGGATTTGATATTCAATATTCATGAATTTATGAATATAATTTGCTAGTCGTTCATTACGTATTAAAATTTTCCGATAGGGAAAATTGTTTAATTAAATACAAGTAACCCTTTACGGAATTGCTTGAAATTATCCTACTAAGTTTGTCCTGCAAATTAGTTATAGACTCTCAAATCAATTCTCAATAAGGGATTACTGCTTTACGAGCACATAAGAAACATTAACTTTACTGATCAGGACAAAATCAATATTTCAAGTGGTCGTACAGTTTACTTTACTAAAATAGTAGCATAAGCAGTTAGGTAACGTTAGATCGTAAGTTTAATTGACTTCGTGTATGTGGCAGAATAACAGATTCAACTCATTAACTGTCTTTTGGAGGTTTAATAAACACAGACTAAAAATAACATTACAATTCACACAGAAAGTACACACTAAATATGCATCAAGAGTAGGGATATAGATAGTAAACGAAAGAATATGGTACATAAACGAAGATAATGAATAGACTGAACTTAGAGAGATAAAAAAGAGAGAGAGAGAGAGAGAGAGAGAGAGAGAGAGAGAGAGAGAGAGAGAGAGAGAGAGAGAGACAAAGAGAGTGGGGGGGGAAACAGCTTCCTTCAGTTCATCAAATACAACTTTCACAGAGTTAACTTGTCCCAACGGGAAAATAACACACCCTCTTAACAGCAGTTTGAATTTGGAAATAAGAATACTTGCTTTAGTTTTGGCTTCTCGCGTGTGTGCGTGTTCCGAGTTCAAATGTCCTGCGTGTCCGGCGGTTTTTTCCGAGGTCGGGCGGGGCGGCTGGTTGCTCTAGAGATGCTCTGTGTTCTCCCTGAAGAAATGCCCTCGGGGCTAGGAATTTGATGAATCAGTAGGGAAGCGAGGAGAACCAGGGAAGAGGGGAAGAGGAAGAGTGTTGGGGCCTGCTTGGAGGGCCTGCATTGGTGGCCTGGCTCAAGGGCCAGCCACGGTGGCGTGTTGGTTCAGCTAGAGAGAGAAGAGAGAGAGAGGGAGGGCATCCGAGCACCTCCCTTTTTAAGGTCTGGGAGTAGTCCCACCCTCCGGGGTTAGACTTAACCAATGAGATTGTTGGGATTTCCCAGCGGGAAATTCTTCTGGAGATTTTATGGCTCTTTGTTTCAAGCTTGAATCAGTGGGTCTCTGACCATTCATACTCTAATCAATGCAACAAACACACACTGCATTTTCTGAATAAGTGATATACATGGAAGTGTAAGTCGTGAAGTGAGCATTAATTTGATAGGAGACATGACATATATGAGGTTACCTGAACTAGTAAGTTGTTAAGACAAAGACAAAAAGATGCAAAATACCATACAGAAGAAACATTTTACAAGACAGTTATGTGTTTACATACAATGTCCTGGGGTGCATGTTCATTTATAGATGGTTGTCTATAATTTGAGGCAAAAATGTGTGTTTTACAAGCTCTAACTCTGGACCTTTCATGTGGCCAAATTCTTTTGGGCCGTAAAACTTCTTATCAGATGGTTTCCAGGGTAACAGAGAATCTTTCTCTGTTGTGTTGGGGGAAGGTCTGTTACTAAGCACAAAGCATTCAAAACATATTTGTTAAATGTAACTGGCGATTGTGTGTTTGATTCGCCTGAGTCGTTACATAATCCCCCCTTTCGATAGTTGTTGCCCCTCCTATGGACAACAACGAGCGATATCAAAGGTTCAGGAAGATCAGACACACCATAGCAATGTTAGGCTCCAGTTGTTTGTGTCTCCTGGAGTGATGGTCGTTCCACGGCAGATAAGGCAGACAGTAGCCAAGTTCAGGTCTCTGTGCTTGTGCAGCAGGTGTCGAGGCAGCAGGTGCCCTGACGGTGCGTCACCTGTCATCCAGAAGTCCATTTGTGTGGTGCAGGTGTCTAGTTTCAGGAAGTAGTTAGGGGTCTGTGTGACCTGAAGAGGGTTTTAGACTGACCTAGTGCTCGTAGCAGGAGGGAAGCAGGCTGTTGTTAGCCTCTCAGTCACGAGAAGTCCGAAGGATTGGAGTTCTGCTCTGCTCTGCTCTTGTGGCAGTGCTGACAGGAGCTTCCCTGAGCTGTGTCGGGCAAGGAGTTGGAGGCTTGTTCATGGAGCTATTAACTCTAAGATAGTCGTATCCAGCTATCTTTGTTCAGCCTTCGCTTGACACGTGTGTAAAGGGTTTGGCAGAGGATGTTGTCATCGGCCGTGGGATGGCCTGTGGTGTGCGCAGGTTGAGGGTGCAGTCTTCCATGGCTTTGCCCATTGTCTTGTACCTGGACGATTGCCATAGTGACAGTTCTGCACTGGCCCTGTGCTTGCTCTGTCCAGCTGCTCTCATTGTTCAGCAGCTGTCTGAGCCGTATAAAGTCTTTTGATTTTGGTTTCTCTATTTCAAAGTTCAAAGTCATTGGGGTTTTGAGAATCCCTTCAGAGGCGGCCTTGTGTTCGTTAACCCTTAAAGACCGAGACAGCCGCCCGCGGCTAAAAATAACTATCGTTCTAAAATGTTTAATAACTTTTAAACCACAAATCCAATCTGTATGCTGTAAACTGCACCGTAAAGAGGAGATTCTCCGCTTTCCATGGGTATAATATGTTTCGCGATTGATCATTCAGGGGCTCCGTAGTCAGCATCGATGCGTCATCAAAATATGCAGCATTGACTAAAAATAACTATCATTCTAAAATGTTTAATAACTTTTTAACCGCTAATCCAATCTGTATGCTGTAAACTGCACCGTAAAGAGGAGAATCTCCGCTTTCCATAGGTATAATATGTCTCGCGATCATTCAGAGGCTCCATAGTCAGCGTGAATGTGTCATCAAAATATGCAGCATTGATTTGTCCAGGAAACACACGTGGGTTGTTCCCCTGAGCCAAACAGAATTTTTTATTATTATTAGTCCCACCCCCCTGTGCCCAGATTCGTTGAAACTTTCATCAACTCAACCAATAAACACAGTGTTTGGTCTTTTGAACCACGAATCACGTTTCTCTGAAAAATGAACGTGGGTGTGAATTTGCATGCATCATGAAACCAAACAGAAATAAACGCGTGCATAGCGCTCTCTCTCAGAGCACAGCCAGTATATTTCTCTATTTTTATGTAGTTTGTGTTTTACACATTTTCACTATTATATTTTCCTCAATTTGTGTTTGAGAAGATTATGTGTAGAGAAGTTGAAATGTCCGTTTATGAAAATAGCCGCCCACATGTAAAAGTAGCCTCAGTATATTTTATTTCACGGTTTCTTGTCACAACTTGATGCATTGTTTGCGTTTGTTTTTCATGCCCAAATTATAATATATTTATCTGAAGAAAAATGTTTGTTTTAGTGTTGTTATTATATAAAAATCTTTCTATTTACTTTATTACTTGAACTTTTTAGGACACATTATCAGTAAATAAAATACACCTGTTTTCACTCAAAAACCTAGAAACGCCTAGAATAATGTTATAATAAATGGCTATAACTTGCTGAGGGATTGTTACATGTAGACAAAATTTCATCTGGAAGTGTAAAACATCCAAGTCTAACTTTCTAAAGGAAAAAATCCAAACTTCATGAAGTTCTGTTCGAGTTCACAGTAAAAACATCACATTTTTGCTGCCATTTTTCTTTAAATTATATTAATTGAATCCATTCTCAGAATAAATAAATGTAAAATTGGGACATCAAATGAGCTAGATGGAAACTTCAGGTTCTCCTGTTTAAAATGATATATAGCACTTGATGCTAACTGCTAGAATGGGGAAGAAAAACAAAGAAAAGTAGAGGCACATCAGGCGCCCCAAAAATGTTCTAGGTCTTTAAGGGTTAAAGGCCTTCTTTCTCAAATCACATGCATGACATAGTGTGGGGCTTGGCAGTATTGCCTACAAGGTGACTAACTGGTGTTGGAGGAGAAGGTTCTTGAAGCTGGTGTCCTCCTTCCATTCCAGGTTTGTCTGAGTCTGTAGTAGAAACACAGGCAATTTTATGTCTGCCCTATTTAGTGTCTTAGGG
This sequence comes from Pseudorasbora parva, assembly GCF_024679245.1. Taxonomy (NCBI): domain Eukaryota; kingdom Metazoa; phylum Chordata; class Actinopteri; order Cypriniformes; family Gobionidae; genus Pseudorasbora; species Pseudorasbora parva. Next base: position 51,295,004 of record NC_090176.1, read on the forward strand.
CAGCGCTCAATCCACTTTCAGGGTCCGAAAAGTTCTCTATGTTGGCCTGTTTCAGCTGCGGGTAGTCCGAGTGGAGGTTTCCTGGCTGCCGAGCCAGATAGCGTCGCATCTCTGGGCTGGATGTGATCCAGAGCAGATAGAGTCTATCTTGGTGGTTCACAGTCGCCGAAGACTGCAGGTGAAGGTCAATGTCTCATAGATAGGCATGGATGTTGTGGTCTCCTGCAATCTTTGGTTTGAGTGCAGGAAAGGGTCTGTCCATTTGCTTGAGGTCTTCATGTGCCATTTCAGGGTTTGTCTGAATGCATCCTTTTCCTTCTGCGGCTCCAGGGGCTTTCAGGAAAATGGCTGGTGAAAGGTTAGGCAGAGGGCTTGGGCTCCTCCCCCCTTTTGCGTCTGTGTGCAGGGCTGGAGGAGCTTGCGCTGCTGATATGAAGTTCAGGAGAGTACGTCTTTCTTTTGAGGATTCATTTGCAGTTGGTGATCAGGAGTCCAGGTTGCTCTCTCAGTACGATGCCCGAGGCTGGACCCGGTGTGATGATGTCTGGTGGTGGCTGGCCTCTGATAATCTGGAGGCACAGGAGCATGATCACGGCCGCGTTTCTTAGGCATTTCCAGATCTGTTGCATGGCCTCGGTAGTGAAGTGGATGCCTCTGTCTGAGTTGATTCTCAGTGGCAATCTTGACAGGAAAAAGATGTGATTCATCAGGGGGTATGCCGTGGTCTGGGCGGTGTCGTTGGGTGCTGGCAGACACTCTACCCACTTGGTAAACTGGCGCACCACTGTGAGAAAGTACTTTTTGCCTTTTGTGGACCTGGGCAGGGGTTCTACCCGGTCAATTTCTAGGCTTGACCATGGGAACGTGATCCCTCTGTGTTGCAGTGGGGCTCTGTGGTTCGGGTTTGCTGGTTGGAACTGGCAGCGAACTAGCCATTCTCTAATATACTCTGCCGTCTCTTGATGCATCCCAGGCCAATATGCCACCTGTTTCAGTGTGTCATACGTGGCTCTGGTGCCGTGGTGTCCAGCACATGGTGTGTTGTGGGCGTACATTAGCATCACCCCCCTTTGCAACCGTGGCACCACAAGCCGTGGTGCTGTGTTGCCATCGGGTGCAAACCAGAGAATGTTGTCCAGAATACGCATCATGTGTCTGTAGTTATGTAGATGTTTGTGGCAAGTGTCATCAATGAGCTCAGAGTCAGTGATAGGGTGGTTGGTGTAGCAAGAACGAGGACACAGAAATGCTGGTGTACTTGACTATTCATGTTGTGAGCACCGGAGAACAGGCGCCCGCCAGCCGGGGCAATATAAACATGTAATGCTTCACATGAACACTAGATGGAGTATACATCCTGTAACATCTTCCTTTTTCTCAAAGAAGTTAAGCTACCTGTCCATACCTAATAATAGGGTTATAGTCTAAGGCCTATTGAATATGGCAACAAATTAACATGTTGTGTCATCCTGGCTATAAACAAAATACAGTTGTTGTACCTTATCTTCTCGTTTTTTTTTTTTTTTTTTTTTTTTTTTGTTTTTTTCTCTTTCTGGCAAACAACCCTTATGGCAAACTTTAAACTACAGATTAAGTCTGTTCGGTGCCCTGATCAGCCGACCATAGCGCGACATAGCTGGGGGCCTTGTTGGTGTGGAACTTGGATCAACAACTGAATTGTCAGCACGCCTAGGTGGGGTAGCGCATACTTCGTGACCACCCGGCTCCTCAATCAGTGTCTCTGGCCCCTTCTGGTTTGTGAGGGGCACATCCATCGGCGTGCTGCTTTGCGCCTGACCGTCTGAGTTCTGTGGTGTATTTGGCTCTGCTGCCCGAAGATCAACTCTGTTTCTGCGGTATAGTGCTCCCTCCACCTCAACCAGGTAGGACCGTGGGGCAACCCTCTGCACGCAGGATCCCCGTCTCCAGATGCCTGTTCGATCGCCAGGTAATGGCTTCATTCGCACCCCTTGGCCTACTGTGAGCATAGGTAGGTCCTTTGCGGAGCGATCATAGCCTGCTTTGGAGACCTGCCTCCTGTGACGTAGCTTTTCCAACACTCCAGTCACCACACACGGTTCCAACAGCTTGTTGGCCACCGGTAGTGCAGTCTTAAGACGCCTTGACATCAAGCGCTGTGCTGGACTGCTGTTCATTCCTTCCGTCGGTGTGTTGCGCCACTGCAGGATTGCTTTCCAGGCATCCTCGCCCTCACGGTGTGCCTTTTTGCATAAGTTCTTTGCTATCTTGACTGCAGCTTCAGCTTTGCCATTGGCCTTGGGATAATGTGGTGATGAGGTAATGTGTTCAAACTCCCACTCTGCTGCAAACCGCTTGAACTGATAAGATGAAAACTGAGGGCCGTTGTCAGAGATAACCCGGTCTGGTAGTCCGTGACGAGCAAACTGTGCTTTGCAGCATTTGATTGTGGTGTCTGCCGAGAGATCTGGGAGGAAGTCAATCTCCCAGAAGTCTGAGTAATGATCAGCTATCAGGAGAAAGTCTTTTCCATTCAGTTGGAACAAGTCAATGCTAACTATCTGCCATGGGCGTGTTGGCAGCTCGTGGGACATCATCGACTCTTTCTGCTGTTCAATGGCATACTCATTGCAGACTGTGCATTTTCCGACAAAGTCAATGATGTCAGCTCGCATCCCTGGCCAATACAGCGTGTCGCGCGCTTGCCTGTAACAGGCCTCGCCCCCAATGTGGCTTGAGTGTGCCCTTGCTAACATCTCGGTGCGTAGTGCTTTAGGAATAACAACCCTGTCTCCCCTGAACAGCACTCCATTTTGAACGCTGAGCTCCTCCTTGTAGGCCCAATATTCTCTCACCTCCAGTTCAGCATCTTCTCTGAGGTCCGGCCAGCCTCTCAGTGTCACTGACTTCACCGCCCGGAGCTGCTCATCTTTGTCCGTGTGCTGTCGGATTTGTATGAGTCTCTTGTCTGTGACATTAAGATAGTCAGACTGGTTGATGTACTCTACCTCTCTCTGCTCTGTTTCCAGACTGCAGACTGTGTGCCCACCAAGTCTGGTGTTTGTGTGTGTTTCTGGCACTGTGGCTCTGCTAAGCGTGTCACTTACATACATCTCTGGGCCGGGCTTGTAGACCACTGTGAGATTATAGCCCTGAAGGGACAGCAACATGCTCTGTAGGCGCTTAGGGGCATTCAGCAGTGGCTTGCTGAAAATGGCGACGAGGGGCTTATGATCTGTCTCTGCAGTGACATTGCTGCGCCCGTACAAATACTGATGGAAGCGTTGGCATGCGAAAACAATGCTGAGGCATTCCTTTTCAATCTGGGCATAATTTTGCTCTGTTGGAGTGAGAGCTCTCGAAGCAAATGCCACAGGTTGTCCCTCCTGCAACAGGACGCAGCCCAGGCCATGCTGGCTAGAGTCACTCTGGATTGTCACTGCCTTTGTCACGTCGTAATAACGCAGCACAGGTGTTGTAGTCACCAGCTGCTTCACTTCCTTCACTGCTGCATCATGTTTTGGAAGCCAGTGCCAAACCGCATCCTTGTCCATGAGCCTCCTCAGCGGCTCACAGACCTCTGAGAGGCGTGGAAGGAACTTGGCCAGGTACGTCACAAAGCCAACGAACCGCTGCACGGCCTTCACATCCGTCGGGAGTGGCATGTCTATGACCGCCTTCACTTTTTCCGGGTCAGCTTTCAGTCCCTTTGCCGATAAAATATGCCCGTGAAAGTGAACCTCTGGCACTTTAAACTGGAGCTTCTTTATGCTGAGCCTCAGTTTGACCTGCCTACATCTGTCCATGAGGGCCAGCAGCTTGGCATCATGGTCACGACCAGCCTCTTCATCAGAATCTCCACAGCCCACGATGAGAATGTCATCTGCTATGGGGTCTACTCCATTGAGTCCCAGCAGGAGCTCGTGCTGCTTTCGTTGGTATACTTCAGGGGCCACTGATACGCCAAAGGGGAGTTTTAACCAGCGCTTGCGCCCCCAGGGTGTCCAAAAGGTGGTCATGTAGCTGCTTGCTTCGTCTAATCTGCACTGGAGAAAGGCGTCCCTTGCGTCCACCAGGGTGAAGACCCTAGCCTTGGGGAGCTTGTAGAGTATGTCTTCAAGAGTTGGCATGATATAGTGTGACCGCAGCAGAGCCTGGTTGAGGTGTTTTGGATCGATGCATATCCGTAACTTATCTGGTTTCCTGATGATCACCATATTGCTTATCCAGTCCGTCGGCTCCGTGACTGAGGTGATGTGGCCCTCCGCTTCGTATTTCTCAAGCTGAGCTTTCACTGCTGCTCTCATGGCGACCGGTACGTTGCGGGGGGCACTCTGGACTGGCTGAACCGTTGCATTTAGCTGAAAGTGCACCACCCCTGGAACGGATTCTACTGGCGCAGTGAAGACGTCCTGATACCTCTCGATGAGAGCCTCTCTTTTCAAGGGCCCAGCCTGGACACTACTGTCCACCGCATTCAGGTCTGCTGGGATGGTGAACTGCATAAGACCAAGACGCTCACATGTAGACCCGGAAAGCAGGGGCTGCTGACTGGTTTCGACTATCTCAAACTCTAAGGTGTGTCTGCGATCCCGCATGACACACTCTGTAACAAACATACCCATAGAGGTCATTAGCTGACCAGAGTAGAGCTTGAGCTTGGTGCTGCTTGGCATGAGTTTCTCTCGTGGTGCGATCCGTATCTTGTCTTTCAGGCTCATAACGTCACACGTGGCTCCTGAGTCTAGCTGGCATTTTTGCTTAACACCATTTAGTTGAAGAACGGCAAACCACTTTTTTCCTCTGGCGCCTACGGCCCCAATGCATTCAGTTGAGAAGAGATCATCTCCACTACCATCTGTCTCCTGGGCTAGCACTGGATTTTCCATGGAGTGAATGTGTGCAGATACCTCTGATCCCCTGGTTTTCATGCAAACACGAGCAAAATGGTTAGCTGTACCACAGGCTTTGCACACTTTTCCATAAGCAGGACATTGCTCTCGCCCTCTCCCATGATGCACACCACAGTATCTGCATGCAGAGACACTGTCTGTGGCTGGGGTGGTTTTCTTCAGCTGCCTCCCTGTGGCATGGGGAAATTTTTTTGAAGGCTGTCTGAATGCTGTATTAATGCTGTCCATATGTGGCCTTTCATGCTCCATGGACCTCAGTGTCATGTCCGTCAGCTCTGCAGCTCTGCATATTTCTACTCGATCTTAGCGCTGCATTTGATACTATCGATCACAATATTCTTCTGAATAGAATCGAAAATTATGTTGGCGTTAGTGGAACTGCTTTGGCATGGTTTAAATCGTACTTATCTGACCGTTATCAGTTTGTAGCAGTAAATGAAGAGATGTCACACCGATCACAAGTTCAGTATGGGGTACCGCAAGGCTCAGTGTTAGGACCGTTGCTTTTCACCCTGTATATGCTACCACTGGGAGATATCATTAGGAAACATGGCGTTAGTTTTCATTGTTATGCTGACGATACTCAGCTCTATATTTCCTCACGCCCGGATGAAACCTACCAATTCACAAGATTAACAGAATGCATAGCTGATATAAAAAATTGGATGAATAGTAATTTTCTGCAACTTAATTCAGATAAAACTGAATTTTTAATTATTGGACAGAAAAGCTCCACAAGTAGTAACCGAGAATACTGTCTAACACTTGATGACTGCTCTGTCAAGCCCTCGTCGTCAGTGAGGAACCTGGGTGTGCTCTTTGATACCAATCTTTCATTTGAAAGCCACGTTTCTAGCATCTGTAAAACCGCATTCTATCATCTTAAAAATATATCTAAATTACGGCACATGCTTTCAATGCAAAATGCTGAACAGTTAGTACATGCGTTCATGAGCTCAAGGCTAGATTATTGTAATGCTCTACTGGGTGGTTGCCCTGCTCGCTTAATAAACAAACTCCAGCTAGTCCAAAATGCAGCAGCTAGAGTTCTTACTAGAACCAGGAAGTATGATCATATTAGTCCAGTTCTGTCAACACTGCACTGGCTCCCTATTAAACATCGCATACATTTTAAAATCTTGCTTATTACTTACAAAGCACTAAATAGTTTAGCTCCCCGGTACTTAAGCGAGCTCTTAACGCATTATACCCCATCACGTCGATTGCGGTCTCAAAACTCTGGCCAGTTGATAATACCTAGAATATCTAAATCAACTGCAGGCGGTCGATCATTTTCCTATTTAGCTCCTAAACTGTGGAATAGTCTTCCTAGCATTGTTCGGGAAGCAGACACACTCTGTCAGTTTAAATCTAGACTAAAAACACATCTCTTTACTATGGCATACACATAGAACATTTTTAACTTTCATTATTCAATTCAATTGACTGATTGTTAGGCTGCATTAACTAGGTCAGCCGGAACCGGGAACACTTCCCATAACACCTGATGTACTCGTTACATCATAAAAAGAGTGACATTTACGCTAATGTTAGTCTCTCTGTTTATCCCGAGGTTTATCCCGGATCTGGGCCCTGTCCGGATCAGATGTTGGACCTGCCTGGACATGACCAACGCATCCTGGAGTGTCTGCTGAGCCGTGTCAAATGGTGTCTCCTCCGAATTTGCCTCACTGGCACGACATGCTCAAAACCCGTCTTCGGCGCAATAATTCCGATCTTTCATGTATTCATACTCTTGTGTAATTGACGCCCCATCCTAAATAAATCTGTCTCTTCCGTGATACCCTGAAAATTTTGAATAATCCGATCTAATATGATTTCCGACCTGTAAGGTTGCCAGAATAATAATCTTACACGGTGTGTTAATAGGCCAGAGGAGAACTGGCACCCCGACTGAGTCTGGTTTCTCCCAAGGTTTATTTTTCTCCATCATGCCCCGATGGAGTTTTGGTTCCTTGCCACTGTCGCCTTTAGCTTGGCTTGCTCAGTTGGGGACACTAAAAATATGATTAAAGTTATTCAACTTACTATACAAATAAAATATATGAATTAGGTCTTATTTAATTCTATAAACTATAATACTGATCTGCCAACATTGTCGCTATATGATAAATTAAAATAAGCTGATAACATCACTGTTTTCTCCAGAACGACTGTACAGCCAAATCTAATTTTGTCGCAATATTACCCTGTTTGACACTGTGAAGCTGCTTTGACACAATCGTGATTGTAAAAGCGCTATATAAATAAAGTTGATTGATTGATTGATATGGCTGTAGTCAGTGTCAGTCCTTTCTCTCTCAACAGCCGTCTACGTGTGGCTTCATTAGTAATGCCAAGTACTACTTTGTCTCTTATCAACTCATCCCTGAGAGCCCCATAATCACAGGTTGCCGCCTTTTCCCTCAAGCGGGTAAGAAAATTGTCAATGGACTCACCATCCTCCTGTTTGCAGCAGCCGAAAACATATCGCTCATATATTACATTCTTGGCCGGTTTAAAGTACTCCTCTAACTTATCCAGAATGTTCGTCACATCTCCGCGTTCTGCTTCCGTTAACTGCAGGTTGTGCTTGTACACATGTCGACATTCTGGCCCCATTAACGTCCTCAAAGTGGCAGCCTGCACTGCTGAGGATGCGGCTATCAGGTCCACCGCTAAACTGTAATCTTCAAATTCAGCCCTGAAAATGTCCCAGTTAGCGCTCCAGTCTCCACTGAGCTTCATTGGACCGGGAGGGGGAATCGTGTGGTTGAATGCCATCTTGTAATGTAAACCACTTGTTGTCAGTGAGCCACGGAGCTAAAGCTAGGTAGTTAGCTGGTAGCGCTAGCCAGTAATACTGTATTAAACTAATGAAAACAATAAAAACGAAATATGCAGAGTCACTCACTCTGTAATTGCGCTGATGCACTGTCCATTAGCTGTCATTTTCTTGCTTAAATTAACAGCTAAGCCACTTCTGACACCATGTAGCAAGAACGAGGACACAGAAATGCTGGTGTACTTGACTATTCATGTTGTGAGCACCGGAGAACAGGCGCCCGCCAGCCGGGGCAATATAAACATGTAATGCTTCACATGAACACTAGATGGAGTATACATCCTGTAACAGTTGGAGGGGTCTGAGAGGTGGTCAAGAATTGTCTTTATTGCAGTGTCAGAGGCTTGCATTTCCGCAATGTTGTTGTGTGAAATCTGCGGCGTTAGCGATAGCAGCTGCAAGGGAGGCATTGTAGCCGGTGTCGATCGCTTGCTGTGGGTTAGCACTGCAACAATGGGGCTGGATGTGGGGTTTGGGGGTGCCCACATGTCGCCGTGTGGTGTGTTTTTACTGATTGCATTGCACAGTGAGAGACTTTTGGCTGAGTTGTCTGCCCACAGTGCAGGGATACTGTTCGTTGTGATAATGTCATTCAGCTGTAGGTCATTCATGACCTGGGGGCAGAAGGCATCAGAGTCTTTGGATAGCTGAAATGTGCAGAGTAGCGAACTTGAACTTGGCTTTGGGGCTGAGGCTGTGTTGTCACAGTGTGCTGCAGGGGGTCCCGTGATCTTTGTGACCTGGCAGTCTGGCTCTGTGGGAGTTCCCGTGACCTTTGTGACTTGACAGTCTTGCTCAGACGATGTGTGTGTCTGAAGGGGCAGAGGGGGTCACGCACTTGAGCCCAGACTTTCAGATGTTTGAAGTCCAGTACGGGTTCGAAGCGGTCCAGCAGGTCTTTTCCGATGAGAAATGGATAAGTGTTCATAGGGGAGACATAGACGGGGTGTATCAGGCTCATAGGTCCAATTGTCAGGTGGATGGAAGCTACGTGCTTGAGCTGGATGTCGTTTTGGCTATACGACTGCACATTTAGCTTACAAGTGTGAAGGTTAAAGGGTTACTTCAGCGATTAGCATATGGCTTTGTATCAGTAGAAACCCTGGAGAATATTCAAATTATTGTGCTTTCCCCTCTCATATCTCCCTGAGACGAGAGATTTATGCATTTTATTTCTGGAAAAATTCCTCCTATGATGCAAAATGACGATTTTTGCATCATAGGAGGAATGTTTGCCCAGAGGCTAAAGACTACAGCCAGCAGAGGGAGCCATTTCCGCATGTTTTGAATCTGGCATTGGTGGATGGGAGATTACACTCAGCTTGCAGGGAGAGCTCAGCTTGCAGACAGGATCATTTAAACGGAGCTATGGTGAGCAATGTAAGTCTTTTAACTTCTCAAATTCATTTCTATGAAAGTTAAGCTTGCAAAGGCATGAACTGAAACGCGCCAGACTGAAATTGCGTTGTGAATGTATGCCGCGAGTGTAGTCGCGATTACCTCAGCTCTCATCACTCGTGCAGTTAGTGCTCAGTGCTGTGAGACTCGCGCGATGACTCACTCATTATATTGAACAGACACGTTCAGTTTTTAATTGTAGTGTCTCTAACTCAGTCACAGTAATGAAGTTGTTGGCGTTGGGAATGGCCTCACAGGGCAGCGAAGCATTCTGGGAATTGTAGTCTTTCATCCACATGGGACAAAAATACATTTTCTGTCTTTTCTCAGTCTAGAAGACACCAAATTCAAAAATAATTTCACATTTCTACTGCATTGATGGCCCAGTTTAAATACAGATTCATCTTCCCAGCGCTGAAGTACCCCTTTAAGGGTGCGCTTTTGCCTCTGTGCTTCAAATCTGAGTTTTTCAAACAGTTGGGCGGATATAAGCGTGAGGTCGGAGCCAGTGTCAACTAGGGCTTCGAGCTTAAATTCCCTTTCCATAGTGATAGTCAGATAGAGTTTTCGAGCCATCCCCCTCTCGATTAGGTTTCCCAGGAGTCTTGGTGTGGGGACCTTGGTGTTGTTTGATAAGCCGTCGGGATATGTTTCGAGTGTCTCATTGTGCGTGCAAATAATCAAAACAGCGCTTTCTGGTACGCGGGGCTGCCCCATGAGCATCTGATCTGTCTTGATCAGTGGCTGTTGCTTTCAGCTGTCGTGTGGGTGTGCTGCTGACGTGTGGGGGTGCAACATTTAGTTCATTAGTCTGTGGTTGGGGAACAGTGTTCAGGGTGGATGATTCAGTTGCAGGAGGGTCGGGAAGGTTGATTTCAGGTAACATGTCTAGTCATGCTGTACCTGGTCCATCCCTCTTGTCTTCCTTGTGAGGTTTCTGTCGGAGGAACTCTTTCAGGGTTTTTATGAGCTCTGTAACCTCAAAAGCAGCTGCACTTTCTTTGCCAGACGTGGGTTCAGGTCTGGGCCTACCATTGTTCCGTCGAGGGTAGCCTCTTCCCTGACTTTCTGGGCTGGGTGGTCCCGGAGGTTCATTTCGGCTCCGTCTGGGTTGTCGGCTAGCTTCCCAGGTGCTCACCCCCTTTTGGTTGTGAAAGGGGCGAGGCGGGTCCCAGGATCCTTCAGAGCGATCGCTCTGGTACCGTGGACGGTCGCCATTATGACCACGCTGCCCTCTGCTGGCTTGGAGTGGTTTGGACTCTCTGTTGACGGGTCGGTAACTGTGGTTCTGTTGGGCGCCCTCTAGGGTTAGCTCTGGGTGGTGCTCAGAGACAGGGCAGATGGTGGGCTGTTTTACAGTCTTTTCAGAAATGGTTTTCTGTTTGACGTAAGCTTTGTGAGCCAAGTCTCTTAACTGTTGCGTGTCCATGCTGCGCGGGCACGCCAGCACCCCCAGGTGGTGACTGATGGTAGGGTGCAGGTTTCGGAGGAAAAGAGTTTTGAAGTTGATGTCCTCCTCCATGCCTGGGTCGTTACGTGCCCCGAAGTAGGCACGTCTCAGTCTGTTATAAAAGTTCTGTGAGGTCTCAAGTCGAGCTTGCTTGAGGTCCATGGCAGTGATGAGCCCCTGGTCTGACTCGGGATCGGAGTACTCACGAATTAGAGCTTGTCGTAGATGCCAGTAGTCCGCTTTAATGGCCTCTGGTTGTTGATCCAGAAAGCGCCGTACGTCACGATTAGACATGGCCCTGAGCAGGTACAGTCTGTCCCAGTTGTTCGCGTGAGCGACAGTTTGCAAGTAAAAGTCTATGTCTTTTAAGTATGCGTGGACGTCGTGTCCTCCTGCCGGGTCTGGGCTGAAGGTAGGAATATTTCTGGCCAGCTTGTCAAGGTTCTTTGAAGCTTCGTGGCTGTTGACCTTGACTTCCTGGAAGGGCGTCCTTTCCTCTGCTGCTGACGGGGATTCGTGGAGACTGGCGGGTGATCTTTTAAACAGGGGGCTGTCGTCCCCCTTCGTAGCTCTTGCTTCGTGGCTAAAATGTGCAGAGTAACTGGTCAGGGGAAACTCTGTGTTGTGTGTTTCCCCCTTCCGGTAACGTTGCACTATATATGATTGTCTCAGTTCGCTTAGCACCATGTCAAGTTCATCTTTGAGCTCGTGTCTTTGCTGGATGAGCTCGTCGATCTCGGCTTGTGCCGACTGCAAATGTTTTGCATAGACTTTAGCTTTAATGTCTCTGTCTTTAAGTTCATCATGGGCTCTCTCCAGGAGGGATTCGCCACGCCGAAGCTGTTCGTCGAGGTGTTTCCTGGCGTCTTTCTCTGACTGTACTCGTCGGTCGGCGTCACGACGGAGCTCCTCCAGGGTCTTTTCTATTTCTTGTCTTTGTTCTTTGTCTGTTTCGTCATCTTTCTCTGTGTCCAGAAGCTGATCTAGACGAAGCTGGGTGAGGGCTTGGTCTCTCCGGGCCTCCTCGGCTTGAAGCTTTAGCGTTGCTGCCTCCTGTTCCAGATTGGCGTAGCTCCCTTTGCTTAGACGTGCCTGTGCGATGAGGACGTGGGCGAGGCTTCCGAGGATCTTGGCCACTTCCTTGTTGGAGTAGCTTTGCGTGGGGTTGTGTGTCATCAGCTGGTCTAGCTCGGTGTCCAGTTGCTCCTGGCTCAGCTGCCCCAGACTTCCTTGACTGGTGGCCGTTAGCGCTTCCAGCCATGTCGTTAGGCGATCCCATGGGACGGCGGGACTGGATGACCGGGACATTACTGTGGACGAGAGAAACACAGCACACACACACACACACACACACAGAGAGAGGCCAATGCAAGCTTGTTCTAAGCTGACTAGCTATCGTACGGATAGCTGGGAATTTTGGCTAACTGATGTAGACAGTTAGATAATTAGACAATTTAGACAATTAGGTTGGTGGTAGCCCTGGGGGGTCACTTGGTGAACCGCTGCTCGGTCGTCCCGGGACTATCTAATTCTCCTTGGGGTCTCTTGGTGAACTGAAAGAAACACAATCGTGATAGTCCAACAGTGAGGATAGGAAAGAGCACAGTGTATGTGGCAGAATAACAGATTCAACTCATTAACTGTCTTTTGGAGGTTTAATAAACACAGACTAAAAATAACACTACAATTCACACAGAAAGTACACACTAAATATGCATCAAGAGTAGGGATATAGATAGTAAACGAAAGAATATGGTACATAAACGAAAATAATGAATAGACTGAACTTAGAGAGATAAAAAGAGAGAGAGAGAGAGAGAGAGAGAGAGAGAGAGAGAGAGAGAGAGAGAGAGAGAGAGAGAGAGAGAGACAAAGAGAGTGGGGGGGAAAACAGCTTCCTTCAGTTCATCAAATACAACCTTCACGGAGTTAACTTGTCCCAACGGGAAAATAACACACCCTCTTAACAGCAGTTTGAATTTGGAAATAAGAATACTTGCTTTAGTTTTGGCTTCTCGCGTGTGTGCGTGTTCCGAGTTCAAATGTCCTGCGTGTCCGGCGGTTCTTTCCGAGGTTGGGGTGGAGTGGCTGGTTGCTCTAGAGATGCTCTGTGTTCTCCCTGAAGAAATGCTCTGTGTTCTCCCTGAAGAAATGCCCTCGGGGCTAGGAATTTGATGAATCAGTAGGGAAGCGAGGAGAACCAGGGAAGATGGGAAGAGGAAGAGTGTTGGGGCCTGCTTGGAGGGCCTGCATTGGTGGCCTGGCTCTAGGGCCAGCCACGGTGGCGTGTTGGTTCAGCTAGAGAGAGAAGAGAGAGAGAGGGAGGGCATCCGAGCACCTCCCTTTTTAAGGTCTGGGAGTAGTCCCACCCTCCGGGGTTAGACTTAACCAATGAGATTGTTGGGATTTCCCAGCGGGAAATTCCTCTGGAGATTTTATGGCTCTTTGTTTCAAGCTTGAATCAGTGGGTCTCTGACCATTCATACTCTAATCAATGCAACAAACACACACTGCATTTTCTGAATAAGTGATATACATGGAAGTGTAAGTCGTGAAGTGAGCATTAATTTGATAGGAGACATGACATATATGAGGTTACCTGAACTAGTAAGTTGTTAAGACAAAGACAAAAAGATGCAAAATACCATACAGAAGAAACATTTTACAAGACAGTTATGTTTTTACATACAATGTCCTGGGGTGCATGTTCATTTATAGATGGTTGTCTATAATTTGAGGCAAAAACGTGTGTTTTACAAGCTCTAACTCTGGACCTTTCATGTGGCCAAATTCTTTTGGGCCGTAAAACATCTTATCAGATGGTTTCCAGGGTAAAGGAGAATCTTTCTCTGTTGTGTTGGGGGAAGGTCTGTTACTAAGCACAAAGCATTCAAAACATATTTGTTAAATGTAACTGGCGATTGTGTGTTTGATTCGCCTGAGTCGCTACATTAAACTATAAAATGATTTAACAGTTAATAAATATGTAAATAATTGGTAAAAACAATCATGAAGGACAGGATAAATGATCTCTACTCACCGACAGAAACACTGAATTCTCTTAATGAGTATCTGTATGAAGCCCGTATCTGTAGTTTATAATCTCCAGAATCTTCAGTTGTGATGTCTGTGATGGTCAGAGATCCAGTTTGATTGTCCAGCTTCAGTCTGTCTCTGAATCTCCCATCAAGAACATCATCATATTCATTGACAGTGTTGTCCCATTTATTGATTTCAGCTATTACAGTGTTTTTAGGTCCAAACCTCCACCGAATCAAATCGTTATCCATCATTTCAGTGAGATCAGAGTCTAGAGCGACTGAATCTCCCTCCGTCACTGATATTTCTTCTGTATCACCAAACAGAAGCAGAGTTTGTAGAAGAGAAAGATTTTAAAAGTTTAAAAGTAAATAATTTTATATATTTAAATTTCAAATAAATAATTTCATAAAACAAATACAGACAGAAAAGAAGCAAAATAGTGTTTGGATTAATAATTGTATCTGGTGATTAAAACACAAAATGGTGAAACTGATATTTAACTCACCAAAGACAGTGACGAAAAAGAACTTAATGTTCATAGAGTTGCGCACTAGTACATAAACTCCAATCTGTTCAGTTCTGATGTTTGTGATGGTCAGAGATCCAGTTTGTTTGTTCAGCTTCAGTCTGTCTCTGAATCTCCCATCAAGAACATCATCATATACAGTGAATCTGTCGGCCCGTTTATTGATTTCAGCTATTACAGTGTTTCCAAACCTCCACTGAATCTCATCATCATCCTTTATTTCAGTGAGACCAGAGTCTAGAGCGACTGAATCTCCCTCCGTCACTGACACTGATGACCATCCTGTAAAACCAAAAACACACACAGGGTTTGTCAGATTAATTCTGTGATATCACTTTACAATGTTTTATTACTTTAAATTGTTAAAATGTCAGCAATATCATAAAAATAAACAATATCATAAAACAACAAAATAAACCAAATTGTGTATGCATTAATTTAAATGTTGACATTTAATAAACAGTTTAATCAGTTTTGTTTCGTCTCACCACGGAAATGGATATCAAACTTCTTATTTCTCACACTGTTGATCTCTAGTGTATAAGATCCAGCATCTTCAGTTCTGGTGCTTATGATGGTCAGAGATCCAGTTTGTTTGTCCAGCTTCAGTCTGTGTCTGAATCTCCCATCAAGAACATCATCATATACAGTGAATCTGTCGGCCCGTTTATTGATTTCAGCTATTACAGTGTCTCCAAACCTCCACTGAATCACATCATCCTTTATTTCAGTGAGACCAGAGTTTAGAGTGACTGGATGTCCCTCTGGCCCTGACACTGACACTGATGCCCATACTGTAAAACCAAAACACACAAAGCAAACACGCAGGGTTTGTCAGATTAATACTGTGAGATCATTTTATGTTTTTCTCAAATCATTTAAAATGTTTGTTTGAAATTAACAATATCATAAAACGACAAAAGAAAATAAATTAAGCATGAATTAATTTAAATTTTGTCATAAAAAAAACAGGTGAAACCTGTTTTTAACCTCACCATGGATACGGACATCGATCTTTTTCTTTTTCACACCATTGATCTCTAGTGTATAAGGTCCAGCATGTTCAGTTCTGGTGCTTATGACGGTCAGAGATCCAGTTTGTTTGTCCAGCTTCAGTCTGTCTCTGAATCTCCCATCAAGAACATCATCATATACAGTGAATCTGTCGGCCCGTTTATTGATTTCAGCTATTACAGTGTCTCCAAACCTCCACTGAATCCGATCATCATCCTTTATTTCAGTGAGACCAGAGTTTAAAGTGAATGATTCTCTCTCCAACACTAGCACTGACTCCTCTTCAACACCAAACACATCTGAAGAACAGAGTTTTCACAGATTAAAGCTTTAAAGGGGGTGTTATTTTTTTATTTTTTATTTTTTTTATCAGATCACCTTATTCAGCTTCCCAAATAACCCAGCGTTAAGGGGACAGTGTGCGAGAAATTAGTTTAAAGGGAAAATATTAATAATTAATCATAACTCATTACAATTAATTATGAATACAAACCCGATTCCAAAAAAGTTGGGACACTGTACAAATTGTGAATAAATACAGAATGCAATGAGGTGGAAGTTTCAAATTGTAATAGTTTATTCAGAATACAACACAGATGACATGTCAAATGTTTAAACTGAGATAATGTATGATTTTAAGAGAAAAATAAGTTGATTTTAAATGTTATGGCATCAACACATCTCAAAAAAGTCTTCTTTTTATAACAGTCTGCAAACTAGTGCTGGGCGGTATACCGGTTCATACCGAATACCGGTATTTATTTTAGTTATGATTGTCACAATTCATCAGTGTGAGTGCCCGTGATCACCAACAGAGGGCACTCCACCCTGGACTGTCATTCCATCACAAACTACATTACCCATAATCCTTGGACTCATTAGCACTCACTGTTTACACCTGTGTCTCATCACCTCATTACATCTGCCTATATATACCTTGTTCACTCTGTCATTCATTGCGAAGTCTTGTTTAGTGTCACAACTGCATTTCTGAGCGTTTCTCTGGTTTCATGTATCTTGGTCTTTGATTTCTTGCCTTCTCCGTGGATTACCCTTTTGCCTGTTCCTTCTGTTTTGTTTGCCTTTTCGAACTGCCTACCTGTGTATGACCTTTTGCCTGTTTTATGGACTACGACTTTGGATTACCCTTTAATAAATACTGCGTGTGGATTTTCAACCTTCTGTCTTAGAGCAGTTCGTTACAGAAGACTTCGCCACCATGGATCCAGCAGTATGTCTTGTCCGTCTATGCCAGGGAACTCACTCACTCGAGGACCACATCATAGACTTTCTGAACATTGCAAACTTCACCAACCTCCCGGACTTTATGTTGATTGACTTTTTTTGCCATGGACTCAACAAACAGTTACAAGGCAAACTCGTCCATGATGGTCCTCGAGGGTCCCTGAGTGAGTTCCTTGATTATGCCCTTCAGGTAAGCGGCTCTGCTTTCACAGTGGGTGTCCTGGAGGAGGGTTGTGACATTTCCACTGCACCTGCTGTGCCTGTGTCCTCGGGCAAGATGGCCGCCGAGCCAGTGTCCTCTTACAAAATGGCCACCGAACCTGTGTCTTTGGACAAGATGGCTGCTGAGCCTGTGTCCTCTGACAAGATGGCCACCGAGCCAGTGTCCTCTAACAAAATGGCAGCCGAAGCTGTGTCTTTGGACAAGATGGACACCACTCCAGAACCTTCAGCCATCATGGACATCAATGCAGAATTCCGGGTTATCATAAATGGCACACATGAAACCTGTAAGGTGGTCCCAATGCAAGTGAGACTGGCATCCAGCCTGGAGGACTCACCGCTGATGTCAGTGCGTGCAAGTGGCATCCCTGGATCAGCGTCATCCAACCCACAGGCCTCTGCGCTCTCAGACCTTCCAGAGCCTGGTGTCTTCTCAGCAGACCTTCCAGAGCCTGGTGTCTTCTCAGCAGACCTTCCAGAGCCTGGTGTCTTCTCAGCAGACCTTCCAGTGCCTCGCGTCGTCTCAGCAGACCTTTCAGAGCCTCGTGTCTTTTCAGCAGACCTTCCAGAGCCTCACATCGTCTCAGCGGACCTTCCAGAGCCTCGTGCCGTCTCAGCGGACCTTCCAGAGCCTCGTGCCGTCTCAGCGGACCTTCCAGAGCCTGGTGTCGTCTCAGCGGACCTTCCAGAGCCTGGTGTCGTCTCAGCGGACCTTCCAGAGCCTGGTGTCGTCTCAGCGGACCTTCCAGAGCCTGGTGTCGTCTCAGCGGACCTTCCAGAGCCTGGTGTCGTCTCAGCGGACCTTCCAGAGCCTGGTGTCGTCTCAGCGGACCTTCCAGAGCCTGGTGTCGTCTCAGCGGACCTTCCAGAGCCTGGTGTCGTCTCCGCGGACCTTCCAGAGCCTGGTGTCGTCTCCGCGGACCTTCCAGAGCCTGGTGTCGTCTCCGCGGACCTTCCAGAGCCTGGTGTCGTCTCCGCGGACCTTCCAGAGCCTGGTGTCGTCTCCGCGGACCTTCCAGAGCCTGGTGTCGTCTCTGCGGACCTTCCAGAGCCTGGTGTCGTCTCCGCGGACCTTCCAGAGCCTGGTGTCGTCTCCGCGGACCTTCCAGAGCCTGGTGTCGTCTCCGCGGACCTTCCAGAGCCTGGTGTCGTCTCCGCGGACCTTCCAGAGCCTCAAGTCGTCTCAGCGGATCTTCCAGAACCTCCAGCCACTGACCAAAGTCCAGAGAGGGCTCCGGCCCGTGCCCCGAGTCCAGAGAGGGCTCCGGCCCGTGCCCCGAGTCCAGAGAGGGCTCCGGCCCGTGCCCCGAGTCCAGAGAGGGCTCCGCCTCCTGCCCCGAGTCCAGAGAGGGCTCCGCCTCCTGCCCCGAGTCCAGAGAGGGCTCCGCCTCCTGCCCCGAGTCCAGAGAGGGCTCCGCCTCCTGCCCCGAGTCCAGAGAGGGCTCCGCCTCCTGCCCCGAGTCCAGAGAGGGCTCCGCCTCCTGCCCCGAGTCGAGAGAGGGCTCCGCCTCCTGCCCCCGAGTCCAGACCACCTGCTCTGCCTGCCCCGCCGTGGGGGTCTTCAAGACCGTCTGCTCTGCTGTGGTGGTCGTCTGCTCCACCGTGGGAGTCTTCAAGACCGTTTGCTCTGCCGTGGAGGTCTTCAAGACCGTCTGCTCTGCTGTGGTGGTCGTCTGCTCCGCCGGGGGGGTCTTCAAGACTGCCAGCTCTGTTCCGGTCGCCTGCGCCACCCTGGTCATCTGCCCGGTCTACGCCACCCTGGTCATCTGCCCGGCCAGCTCCATCCTGGCCTCCTGCTCTGCCTGAATCTCCAGGCCCTCTTCCACTACATGGGCCTGGCCCTCCTTCCCGCCCCCGGGTCCACCTCCGCTCCACCTCCCTCCTGGACAATTTTAGGAGCGTCTGGAAGCCGCTCCTTTGAGGGGGGGCTATGTCACAATTCATCAGTGTGAGTGCCCGTGATCACCAACAGAGGGCACTCCACCCTGGACTGTCATTCCATCACAAACTACATTACCCATAATCCTTGGACTCATTAGCACTCACTGTTTACACCTGTGTCTCATCACCTCATTACATCTGCCTATATATACCTTGTTCACTCTGTCATTCATTGCGAAGTCTTGTTTAGTGTCACAACTGCATTTCTGAGCGTTTCTCTGGTTTCATGTATCTTGGTCTTTGATTTCTTGCCTTCTCCGTGGATTACCCTTTTGCCTGTTCCTTCTGTTTTGTTTGCCTTTTCGAACTGCCTACCTGTGTATGACCTTTTGCCTGTTTTATGGACTACGACATTGGATTACCCTTTAATAAATACTGCGTGTGGATCTTCAACCTTCTGTCTTAGAGCAGTTCGTTACAATGATATGAATTTTGATGATGCCGCAATACCAGTATATGTCGCTTTAAACAACGTTCGGAATGCTGCGCAGCACGACACTGTTTAAGAGGTGTCCCTTTTCACTATTGCACTGTTGTGAGAAAACAGCTGAGATCGCAAGGCTAAATCCAGAATCGGCAACTGAAGCATCATTCACTATTCCCTATGTCATCCACTTTTATTGTTTGCTTGAAGGAGTGAATGAAAACGAGTGCGTGAAGTCGGACAGCCGTTGTGTGTACATCAGCTGTACACTCATTATTGCGGTGTAATGTGAGATTGAATGAGTGCACTCAAAAATGTCCACTGTTTGTGGACCTCAGCATCATTTTGTGGGGTTTTGCAAACTCTGTATTACTCTAGTGTGGAATTTTTCTACAATATTCATTCATGACAGTAAAATAGGGCATTCTAGTCAATCTACTGCAGTATTTCCTCTCTCAGTCAGTAGAAAATGTGGTTAACACCTGGTCATGGAAAAAAAATAGCATCATATACCGTGAAACCGATATAATTTAGAAAAATACTGTGATATAATTTTTTGGTCATAGCGCCCAGCACTACTTCAAACGTCTGGGGACTGAGGAGACTCAAGTTGCTCATGTTTAGAAATAGGATTGTTGTCCCATTCTTGTCTAATACAGGCTACTATTAGGTCTATACTATTAGGTCTTCTTTATCGCATCTTCCTCTTTATGATGCTGCAAATGTTTTCTAACGGTGAAAGATCTGGACTGCCGGCTGGCCATTTCAGTGCCGGATCCTTCTTCTACGCAGCCCTGATGTTGTAATTGATGCAGTATGTGGTCTGGCATTGTCATGTTGGAAAATGCAAGGTCTTCCCTGAAAGGTACGACGTCTGGATGGGAGCAAATGTTGTTCTAGAACTTGGATATACCTTCCAGCATTGATGGAGCCTTTCCAGATGTGTAAGCTCCCCATGCCACACACACTCATGAACCCCAGACCATCAGAGATGCAGGTTCTGAACTGAGCGCTGAGAACAACTTGGGTTGTCCTTGTCCTCTTCAGTCTGGATGACATGGCATCCAAGTTTTCCAAAAAGAGCTTTAAATTTTGATTCGTCTGACAACGGAACAGTTTTCCACTTTGCCACAGTCCATTTTAAATGAGCCTTGGCCCAGAGAAAATGCCTATCTTGATTTCTGAGAGACACTGCCACTCTGAAAGGCTCTTTTTATTCCCAAATCGTCTTTGACCTAATAAGTTGCAAATTGGTCCTCCAGCTGTTCCTTATAGGTACATTTAACTTTTCCAGCCTTTTATTGCTACTTGTCCCAACATTTTTTGGAATGTGTAGCTCTCATGAAATCCAAAATGAAAAAAATCCAATATTTGGCATGACATTTCAAAATGTCTCCCTTTCAACATTTGATATGTTATCTATATTCTATTGTGAATAAACTATAAGTTTATGAGATTGGTACCATATTTGGTGACACTTTATAATAATGTTCAGTTGTAAGTCATTTATAAGTAGTTAGTTAATGATGAACTAATCATTTACAAAACATTCATAAATGATTATCAAGTGATATGCTAACATTTTATGAATGTTTTGTAAATTCTGTTACAAGTCATTTACAAGTCATTAGTAAATAATTAACTAATGATTTATGAAATATGACTACGTGTTCATTAATGATTAATGAGTGATTTGTTAATTATTTTACATACATTTAGTAGATTCAGTTATAAGAAATTTACAATTGATTAGTTAATCATGAACTAATGATTTACAAAACATGACAATGCTTTTCATAATTGTTACTTTTTTGTATGTTTTGTAGATTCAGTTATAAATTATTGACAAGTTATTAGATAATGATAAACTAATCATTTACAAATCATGATTATGGATTCATAAATGTTTAAGTATAATATGCTAACAATTTGCAAATCTGTAAGTTATCTTTAAAAAAAATAACATCATAAAATAACCAAACAGGTCCTTAGTAACTGGTTATTTAGCTACTAATTAATATATTATT
Source organism: Pseudorasbora parva (assembly GCF_024679245.1). Lineage (NCBI taxonomy): Eukaryota > Metazoa > Chordata > Actinopteri > Cypriniformes > Gobionidae > Pseudorasbora > Pseudorasbora parva. Next base: position 51,316,030 of record NC_090176.1, read on the forward strand.
AATCACTGAAATGTCAGTGTACCATTATCTCAATAAACAATTGTTAATCGTGAACAAATGAAGATCAAACCATTAGTAGATAATGAATATATAATTTATTGATGCATCATTACATTTTTAAGCTGGTCTGTTAAAACCAACAAAATGCATTTATGCTAAAGCTATTTTTTTTGAATAATGATAAATTACTAGTTGTCAAATTAATAAACATTTTAGAATGACTTAAAGTCAGGGGATTGCAGTGCGTTAAGTTAAATCCTTTTACTCAATGGGTCAGACTTGTGTTCTGTGATGGGTCTAACGTTAGTGATAATGTGAACTGGTTTACCCTCCAGTGAAGCATCAGGTGCACGTGTCAGAGAAGACAGCTGTCTATACCCTCACCAGTCAGCATTTACATTAAAGTACACACTACAAAGTGTTCATCACCTGTTAGAGATGATGTTGTAAACGCATGAATAAATAATTTTCCAAATCTTTATCACCCGTTACAAATGATCTGCACACGTATACAAGGCATTTACAAAGCTTTCTGCGTCCCCTAATCTAAAGTGTAGACTATTCATCACTTGTAAATGTTTTACACATCTTTCGTAGATATTTCTCACCTGTTACAAATGCGTCCATTGATCGCTACGACAAATGTAACGTTAAATGTGAAAATTAAATTCTGCTATTCCTCACCACTTGCAATATGAATATGTAAATAGGTAATTGACATAATTACTGAAAGCATCATAACCAATCCCTTCCCTAAACCTACCCATTTGTGTTTTATATTAAAAAAAACAGGCAGATACGACTGCAGGAACAATTTATTCAAAACGTGCAAATATTCCAAGTGTCCCGAGGCCAAACGATTGGTTTGTGTGAAGTAAATCCCCAGAAGCGATCAGCAGCATCGAGTCCATCATCTACCGGCCGATGATTAATGATTAACAACACATTTCAAATTTGTCGCCGGAACTTCCGGAAGAAACGTCACGACAGCTTTGACAGCATTGGCTGTCGTGTGTCTTGTGACCAATTGCGTCATTACGTCAGCTTTGATTGTAAAATGCCATTGGCTCTCATGTGTCATGTAACCGATTGCATCATGCTAAAGAGTCAGGAGTATTATTTGAATGAGAAATATGAGAAAGATGCGTTCATAAAGGGGTCATCATTTCAATGATTAAAATATTAAGATCAACTTTGTTCTTCACATAAAGATATTGTATGACTTCAGAAAACCTTGAATGCAACATTAGCTAATACTTTTATACTGTTTTTGGTCAGTTTTTGCTATAAAAAGTAGCCTATTTATATTTATAAAATCATGTCTACTTTTACAAATGCAAATAATTAAATGTCTTGACCTGATGCATTGGGATATGCATCAATACATTATATAGGCTACTCATCATTTACTAATGGTTTGATCATCATTTGTTCATGATTAACAATTTATTGAGATAATAGTATATTGACATTTCAGTGATTAATAATATATTAACTAGTAACTTAACCATTTACAAAGGCTCTGTTTAATTATTTCATGAAATGGTATTTTTTTTAAAGATAGGCCTAACTTATGACAGATTTGTAAATCGTTAGCATATTAATCATTTATGAATGTATAATAATGATTTGTAAATTATTAATTTATCGTTATCTAATAACTTGTCAATAATTTATAACTGAATCTACAAAACATAAAAAAGTAACAATTATGAAAAGCATTGTCATGTTTTGTAAATCATTAGTTCATGATTAACTAATCAATTGTACATTTCTTATAACTAAATCTACTAAATATATGTAAAATAATTAACAAATCACTCATTAATCATTAATGAACATGTAGTCATGTTTCATAAATCATTAGTTAATTATTTACTAATCACTTGTAAATGACTTGTAACGGAATTTACAAAACATTCATAAAATGTTAGCATATCACTTGATAATCATTTATGAATGTTTTGTAAATGATTAGTTCATCATTAACTAACCACTTATAAATGACTTACAACTGAACGTTATTATAAAGTGTTACCAAAAGGTTTTACGCTTTCTTGAGGTGATTTTTCATGCAATTCAAAAAAGGAAATTTTCGCAAAACTGCACTGGAAACATTTTTTTCCACATTTACAGTTAACCTGGTGCGATGACGCATTGCTGCCACATAGGGCCACATATATAGTTTTTTCCACTCAATTGTGTCGTAATAACAAGATGTGTTTTAACTGAACAAACGTGGCGGAAGACAAAACTTGTAGTCCCTTATAACATCTATAAAGACAGCCTTCATGCTTTCAATGTTGAACTAGGCAAAGCTAGACAGACCTTCTTCTCAAATATTATAAACAGAAACACAAACAACACATGCACTCTTTTTGCTACTGTCGAGAGACTAACAAACCCCCCGAGTCACATTCCCAGAGACATGCTCTCAGACAGCAAATGCAGCGAGTTTGCTTCATTCTTCTCAGAGAAAATCAAAAATATCAGAAAGGCAATCAGCACATCCTTGAGTTGCTCTGGGGTCAGACAGATCAGACCAAACCCTCGGAAAATTACTATGTCTGATTTCGAAACAATTGACGGTAAAATTTTAGAAGATACAGTACAGCATCTTAAAACATCAACCTGTGCCCTTGACGCACTCCCCACTTCTTTTTTCAAAAGTGTGTTTAACTGTTTGGAAGCAGATCTCCTAGAAGTGGTAAACTCCTCACTTCTCTATTGGACTTTTCCAACTGCCCTTAAAACTGCAATAGTTAAGCCTCTTCTGAAAAAGAGAAATCTGGATAACTCCATACTAGGCAACTACAGACCAATCTCAAATCTCCCCTTCATTGGCAAGATCATCGAAAATGTTGTTTTCAATCAACTAAACAAATTCTTAAACTCAAACAGATTCTTTGACAATTTTCAATCTGGTTTCCGACCGCATCACAGTACAGAGACAGCGCTCATAAAGATTATAAATGATATTCGCTTAAATACTGATACAGGAAAAACATCAATTCTGGTACAACTGGACCTCAGTGCTGCATTCGATACTGTTGACCACACCATACTTCTAGACAGGCTGGAAAACGTCCCCGGTTACGTATGTAACCTTAGTTCCCTGAGAACAGGAAACGAGACGCTGCGTCAGCTGACACTACGGGGAACGCCTTCAGCGTGACAGGTGTCTGAAATCGCTATCAAATCACAATCCTACTGACCGTCGGCAGCTGGTGATGTCATCACCGTGCGACCAGGAAGTATAAAAAGGCACCGTGCCAACATGACAACATCCGCTTCGTCTGAAGGGACTGTGGGCAGGCACACCTTGAAGCATGGCCATGTGACGCAGCGTCTCGTTCCCTGTTCTCAGGGAACTAAGGTTACATACGTAACCGGGGACGTTCCCTTTCGAAAGGGAACTCGCGCTGCGTCAGCTGACGCTACGGGGAACGATATACCCACGCCGCCATGCTGAGGGGAGTGCACGCCCCTTACTGGCAGTGAGAACTGCCTGGACGAGTGTTCGCGGAAAGTCTGAACCACTTCCCCTCTAGCCACACAGGCTGCCAGTGACATCATTCCCTACGGTCATAGCCCAAGCTATATGCCTAAGAGAGAACCTAAACAAGTTTTAACTGAGGTTTCCTACTCTCAGCTTGCTCGAGGGCCTGGGACCTACTACTTTCGAAGGAAGGAGTCCCTTAAGGGAATGTGGCTAGGGGACCCGAGGGCGCCACCAGCCGTTACTAATTCGGGAAAAACCTTCACCGAATGCCACCAGGGAGGCCTCACCTGGCATCACTTCTGTGGGACACCCCAACTTGGCCAACCCTGTCTGTCAAAACAGAGCCTCCGGACATCGCTCTACTTATGAGCATCCAGACTGAGGGACTGCAAACTGGCAATGTCCTCCTCAGACCGGAACTCGGAGACGGGAATCCTGGAGAGCAGTACTCAGCTTAGTGCTTCTTACCCTTGCCATCGAGGGGAGTCTCTTCTGCTCGATCCTAGGATCTACTGAGCACATTTATTACAGGGGTGCTCAGGAGGCCTAAAAAAGGCCTATGGACTGATCTACTCGGGAGGCCCCGAGAGGGGCCTGCCCGTCTGATCAGACTCAAGCGGCCGTAAGCTCGCAGATGACCCTCTTAAGCCAGCTTGGGACCCTCTTGAGCTCTTAAGCCAGCTTGGTAGGTAACCCATGCTGTAGGCTCGCCAGTCCCCTGTCCTAAAGGGACTGCACAGCAGAAACGGAGTCTCGTTGTGCTAGGGCATGAGCCCGCCCTTGAGTTATACCGGCTCAGGCCGGGACCCACCGGCGGGCAGCCGCTAGCTGTCAGCCCAAAGCCAGTTATACGTTCCCGTTCCAAGGAACCGTTTCCCCTCCAGGGAGGCCATGAGGCGCCTCCACCCAGCACCGTTAGTGTTAGCTGTTTGCTGTTAGCTGTTAAAAGCCGCAGGAAGGTGGCTTTACTGGTTCCTCAGGGGGCTCATGAGGCTATAACGCCAGAAGCCACCCACGCTAATGGCTAGCTTGTCACCGAGACCTTGGTCCGGGAATCCTCTCCCAAAAAGGCCCAAAGAGGCCTGACAGCATAATACACTGGCCTAACGAGCGTCCCAGCTCGGGGCTCACCCTCAGGCGGCCTGCAGGCAGGTGGCTTTACTGGTTCCTCAGGGGGCTCATGAGGCTATAACGTCAGAAGCCACCCATGCTAATAGCTAGCTTGTCACCGAGACCTGGTCCGGGAATCCCTCCCAAAAAGGCCCAAAAAGGCCTGACGGCATAATACACTGGCCTACCGAGCGTCCCAGCTCGGGGGCTCACCCTCAGGCGGCCTAAAGCGGCCTACTTCCTGCCAGCCAACGTGCAAACTGTTGGGAGCTGTTGTGTTCCCGGGGCTCGCCTCCAGGGAGGCTTGTTTGATGCCTACGTACAGTCCGGTCTTTTTAGGGCGGCCTGGAGAGGCCTATTGCCGAATGGCAGTTCCCTATTAGATTGGTGACATACGGTGCTTATCCGATGGCAAAACCCACCGGAAACCCCGCAGGGCCGGGAAACGACCATAGGACGGCCTGAAGCGGCCCGTCCCTGATAGCAGACTATGCTAGCCGCCTGGCTAGCACCCACGCACACTGTTGCAAGACCTGGGAACCGGGGCTCACCCTACAGGAGGCCTAAAGCGGCCTAGATCCTGTCAACCAATGGTCGGAACCCTAGGTCACCCCCTCAGGGGACGCCATGTGAGGCGTGCTGAAACTCAGCGAGCCCTTAAGTCGGGCTGACAGTGGCTGTCTGCTGGCTGATGAGGACTGGGTATCCAGTCACTACCTGGTAGGGATGGCTCGATACCACAATTTTGGATTCGGTACGGTACCACAATCTAATACCGAAGTACCGATATTAAATCGATACCACAAGGTCTGATATTAGCGCGGGTATATTGCACGCGAATGAGAACAATTATGCAAGTTTTGAGTTTATAAAGTGGGAAATTACCACAAATGTTTCTTAGTAAATGAATCAGCAAAGCTTATCACATCAAATCAGTCATTTGAAAACTTTCTTGTGAGAAATAATTTCAGCAAAAATCTCTCAAAATTAGCAAATTGCTTCTGGTTTCAAAAGACATCGCACTCAGTGGCGATTTCTTTAAGACTGCAAGGGAAGCTCGGCTTCCCTTATAATGTCACAAAATTAATGGTCAAATATGTACTATTATATTAACATTGTATTGACTAAAAATGCGTTAGAAAACGTTTATCTCAAAGACGAGTTCGTTTACATATAGCAGGTCGGCTGACTCGATTTCCATCCCATACATTCCCGCAGCGTCACAGTGCATTTCCCTATTGAAGCCCAGCGCCCATTGACTTCAATGGGGCTGCTTTGAACGGTTTTTTTCAGCGCTTCGAAACTAGACGGTCATTGGATAAACGCTGCGATTATGTCCCGCCCACGGACGCTCAGCGTCTCTGGGAGCGAATGGGGAGTGGGCTGGCCCGGACTCCGAGCTTCTGCGTGATGATTGGAGGGTCTGCATCTCCTTTTGACTGACAGCGATTCTGTACTATAAGGAATCACTGAAGCTATTCGCGCTCAGTCCCATCGCGAATTTCTCAAGTTCATTCGAAATAAAAACTGCTGCAACCTATTTCTTTGATATTTGCTTGGCGAAATTGCTTCATTTTCATCATACATTTCACACAATTATACACCACATTCCTTGTTTCAGTTTTACAGAGTTTAATATTTTTTTAGATCGTTCATTCATTCACAGGGTAAAAGACCATTTTCTTGAAAAGGAACGTAGGGCAGAATTTACTTTTAAATAAATAAGACAATTGGCCGAAAATGAGCTTCCCCTCTCTGACAGACCAGTAACTTAGCCGCCACTGATCGCACTACACTAAAGCAATCTGCATAATCCTATTCAACATTTCACGCTGGTCTCGGGATGGATAACGGAAATCATTTGAACATGCAAGTGATTTTATAGCATTTCGTAATAACAGTTACAGGAGATATGAGCTCATACGACACACACACACACACACACACACACACACACACGCCTGTCACTTAGTCACGCTCGCACATTACACATTAAGTTTCCTTAAACAGTCAAATACACAGAGTTATGTACAAATGTCCGTCTTTAGTGAGTAAGTTATTCACATAAACACAGGCGGTTGTGTCTAACGGGAATATAAATAGTGCAATAGTACGCGTGCAAATATAATGAGATCTAAATGTCATTGGTTGAAACGAACGCTGGAGATTGTGATATTCGATCTTATGTTAGGCTGTGTGTGTGCGTTGATCAGTGTTAAAAGAAAATAAATGTCTAAATGAGATGGTTTGAATGATTCACTGACCTGTCGATCTCTTCAGAAGTCTTAAAGTCAGAATAGTGACAGATATGCTTCTTGGCTAGGTTTGATGGTTCTTCATCAGTTTTATAAGCAAAGTCATTACAAATGTCACTTCTACTCCTCTCTTTATTAATTCGTTTTGGGCATCTTGAGTGAGATTCAACTGCTTTATCCATTTTGTTCGTCTATGTTGTTGTCACATTTGCCGGTTGTTTCGGGTCAGTTTGGGTAGCGCGCTGCCATCTAGCGGTGAACTTCAGAACAGCAGCATATACCGAAATGTGCCAAATCGTGATATCGTACCGTTTTAAATAAAATATATACCGGTATTTTTCCAGTACCGGTATATCGCGCATCCCTACTACCTGGGGACTCATCCCCAGGGAGGCCGTTAGGGGCCTACTTATGACAAGGTTTCTACTGCAGCCGACATCGTTGGGGAGAACCCTCCCCGCTCACATGGGCCACGATGTCGGAACTCACCCGCAGGGAGGCCTACTGAGGCCTACCACCTGACCCAGAGTTAACTGCCCGGACTGCCTCGGCTGGCGTCTCCCACCAGCCAGCCTTCTATAGTCGGTCCGCCCCAGCGGCCCATAGCAGCCTTCTGCGACGGCGCAGTCTCTCAGGCAGCGCCTACCAGCGTGGACCTAAAACACAATGCCCTCAGCAGTGCACTCAGCATAAAACGCCTTGCACCCTCTAAAGCGAGGGGAGTACAACTTACGCCACCTGCCTCCAGGGCGGCCGTCTGGTCGTCCAGCGGTCCGCCGTCCGCGCAAGGGCGTCAGCCATGACAGTGTTTCGACTCCAGGGGAGCATCCTACCAACCGATGCTTTCAGATGGTTGCGAAGTACAGCTCGACCCGAGCCTAAAAAGGTGAAGCAGAAGACACAGAGCAAAAAAGTGAAAGATATTGAATACACACAACCGGCCATTTCCTGAACCAAGCCGGGGGGCCGCCCAGAAGTGGCGGCCGCACTAGCTCTGGGGGGCGGGGCTAGCAAAACCAGTCTGACTGTGCACCGCGAAGAGACGCCTACCCCGTCCCCACGACCACTGGCTGAGTCGCGATCCATTCTGCTATACACCTTTTTGCATTAATAACAACCCCCAAATGCAGAAGGGGGGTGGGCATTGGCCGGACAACCCTACTACGGGGAGGCCGGGTAGGGATACAAAGCTCCTGCGGGGATACCGACAGGAGCCCGGGGCAACTGCCAGGGCGATATGACACCGCGAGACGCCACCGTCATCCCATCAACAGCCTAGGCCAACTTGATGCACTAGCATCGGTCTGATAATCCCACAACAACGGCCCTAAAAAGGACTGGGACAGACCTTACTGTAGTTCATGCGCTAGCCTAACCTCACAAATTCATCTAGATATTTCACTAGCAGAGGTGCCAACGCTACCCAGAGGTGGCTACAGCTAAAAACGTTCGCCAGGAGAACATACGTCAGTTTATATCGCCGCTACATGCCCGCGGCATGTGCGGTGGCCTCAACTGCTCATATTACACATATCCAGAAGAGAAAACAGCCTTATAAACTACTGTTGCTACACTAGCAAACATACAGCCTACATATGTACTACAGGGGAACACCGGGGAACTACAGGCCCACTTCTCCAACTGTTACACTTTTCTTCATCTTTTGTAGACAAAATATCCCTCAGGGAAGCATAGAGTCCAAACATACGGCATTAAAAAGAAGAATGTTTGCCCTAAAACCGACCCGCTGTCTTCTGTGCCTCATCGCTTCATGTAACATGCATGCTTCGGCGCACTAACCTGAGGGTGGGGCGCTTTATTCTCAAATAAGGCCGAGGAGGCGGCCGCGAAATCCCGCTATTCCCAGAGACGATGCACTGTGTGCGGGCAGAGCACACACCGGCCTGGCAGGCCGTCAGAGTCTCACATCCGCTCATCATCGGCCCGCGCGGCCTGGTGTGAAGCGCGCCCGGGGAGAGAAAAGAAACGCAACAGAAAAACAAAGGAGGGGACACATTTACATCACTTCCGCGCCCTCGGGGGCGGAGACTCACCACCCCGCTTCCGGCGCTGGAAGCGGCTCTTCTCCCCGATGTCCCTCCTCCTGTTGCGGGTGTCCCGCCTCTTCTGCGTCCTACTCCTCCACGGAGGGGGCGCCCGAGAGGCTACGCTGCTGCGTTGGCCCAATCGATGATCCTCAGATCTCGAAGGGTCAGGGACACCCTCCTGCCTGGGCGCCGCCCCGGACCTCAGCGGAATACACGTTCTATATGGCGCTGAGCACGCCCTCGCCTCTCTGAACTTTCCCACCACCGCCTCGACGGAGGTGCCGAAAAGTTCAGAGGGCAAGACCGGGGCATCAAGGAGAAAAGCCTTTTCTTTCCCCCCGATGTCCGCCAGGTTCAGCCACAGATGCCTCTCCGTGGCGACCATAGCCGCCATCGACCGTCCGATGGCGACTGCTGTGTGTTTGGCCGCCCGGAGAGAGAGATCCGTGGTGCGGCGCAACTCAGCCATCGCATCAGGGGGTAGGCCCTCCCCCTGATCGAGGTCCCTCAGCAGATCGGCCTGATAGGCCTGCAACACCGCCATTGTGTGCAAGGCCGCCGCCACCTGACCCGCCGACGTGTATGCCCTGCCGTTAAGACGCGAGGTCGTCTTTAATGGTTTAGACGGCAGGGCAGGAGCTCTTAGTGTCGATGGCCGCCCAGATGCGAGAGTTCGCGAACGTCTCGTCGATGGGCGCCATCGACACATACCCTGCCTCGGCCAATCCCTCGACATCAGCGAAGTTAAAATAGGGTTTCTTCCATGCCCCCACGACCTGCTCGTGAAGGTCGGGGAGGAATGGAAGGCTCCCGGGAGCTGGGCGGCTATGGTCGGGGAGAAACCGATCGCCCAATCTGTCTGGGCGGGCGGCCTCTCCCCTGGCTCTCTGCCACGGCAGCTGAAGTCTCAGCGCCGCGCGCCCCATTACATCGTACAGCTCCCCATACACGGGGCAGGATGGCTGGGAGGATTCAGCCTCAGCTTCATTTTCCCCCTCATCCACAGCCATCCTCTGATCGACCGGAAGAGCATGGGCTGACGACGAGGAGGAGTCTCCATCCGACTCCTCCTCCGTCAGCCTGCTCTCGCGACCTGGCTGATCATCCGCGAGAACTGTACTCTCCAGACGATGAGCCAGGTCCATCTGGGAGCCCCAGGACAGACGGCGCCGCTCAGCCTCAGCTTGAGCGGGACCGCTCCCAGATGCTGGCTCTTCTTCCCTCGAGAAGAAGGCCAGGCGAGAGCGGAGCGTCCTCAACGGAAAACGCTCGCAGTTCGCGCAGGAGGCCCCCTCGAGAACCTCCCGCGCGTGCTCTTTCCCCAGGCAGAGCACACACAGGGTGTGTGTGTCCTCAGGCGTAAGAAACCTGGGACACGGATCAGCGCACTTCCTGTACGCTCCCTTAACCTTGCGTGTGCACTTCATTTTACGACTTTCCAGCGAACCAGACAAACAGTCCCTGAAGACGAAAGGATGTTGTCATGTTGGCACGGTGCCTTTTTATACTTCCTGGTCGCACGGTGATGACATCACCAGCTGCCGACGGTCAGTAGGATTGTGATTTGATAGCGATTTCAGACACCTGTCACGCTGAAGGCGTTCCCCGTAGCGTCAGCTGACGCAGCGCGAGTTCCCTTTCGAAAGGGAACTGGGTTGGGCTTTCTGGGATGGTCCTCAAATGGTTCAGGTCATACTTAGAAGGGAGAGGTTATTATGTGAGTATAGATGATTATAAGTCTGAGTGGACGTCCATGAAATGCGGAGTCCCACAAGGGTCAATTCTAGCACCACTTCTATTCAACCTGTATATGCTGCCACTGAGCCAAATAATGAAAAATAACAATATTGCTTACCACAGCAATGCTGACGATACCCAGCTCTACTTAGCACTGTCACCTAATGACTACAGCCCCATTGACTCCCTGTGCAAATGCATTGATGAAGTTAACAACTGGATGTGCCAAAACTATCTTCAGTTAAACAAAGACAAAACCGAAATCTCTACATTTGGAAACAAAGATGAAATTCTCAAGGTGAACGCATATCTTGAGGCTAAAGGCCTGATAACAAGTCAGGAATCTTGGAGTGATTTTAGAGTCAGACCTGAGTTTCAGTAGTCATGTCAAAGCAATAACTAAATCAGCATACTATCATCTGAAAAATATTGCAAGAATTAGATGTTTTGTCTCCAGGCAAGACTTAGAGAAACTGGTTCATGCTAGGGGTGCACCGATCCGACTTTTTCAGTCCCGATACCGATGCCTGGGCTTTGTGTATCTGTCGATACCCGATACCGATCCGATACTATTGTTAAATTAATAATAAACTGTACACCTTCCTTGAAGAGACTAAAGGCACCAGACTTTACTAAATAAAGATAATAAGACAAAATAACAGATGTATGCAAAGTGTTGAATTCTTATTTATTTAAAAAACTATTGTGCATTCAAATCTAAAATATAATTTAGGGCTCGACATTAAGCATGCTCATGTCTCTCCTTCGGATAAGTAAAATGGTCATTCACTTGTCGTGCTTGTCCGGGAAAAAAGTTAGATTTGTGTGTGTGTGTGTGTGTGTGTGTGTGTGTGTGTGTGTGTGTGTGTGTGTGTGTGTGGTGTTGTAAATATATCTTATTCTGAAGCAATGTTCTCAGTGTTCAATCAGCTTTGACACATTTTAAATCTGCATATTAGTGATATTTTACCTTTATAAAGGGCATTTTCCCCTAATCTTATTAAATTTAAGCTATGCTTCAGGTTTTATATTATATTCTTAAATTTGATCTATACATTAAATTTAAATAAGACACTATAGGGATGTTACCAATCAAATTAAATTATGTACCCAGAAAAATTACTACTGCATTAAATGATGTTATGAGATTTGTATTTTTGAATAAACAAAATAAATGTTGAAAAATATAGGAAACTAAACCACCAGTAGGTGAGTCTTAATGAGTGAGTCATTGAGTCATTAATTCAAACGATTCATTCAAACGACTGATTCCTTTAAGAATGAGGAAGTCGTTTACGAACAGGTTATTGAATCTTTGATTCAACCACTGAATCATTCCGAACACGTGAGACGTGTTGTGGTTCTGCTTTTTGGAACTTTGTTGCTTGGAATCTTTGTTTGGAACTATTTTCGCAGCTGAAATAGAACAAAAAGACTCAATATTGCATCTAAAATGTAAGTAACGAATTTTAATGATTGTTTATGGAGCTGTCATAGGAAATCAGTGACATTTTCAATCGTGATTGTATTCAGGGAAATAGCATTTGGTTGTGAGAAGTTGTTTAACTGTATCATATGTTATAAAGATAAAAAACGTAACATTTTTAATGTTTACCGCAATTACTATGTGTGAGTGGCGCTTTTTTGATTTCTCCTCAAGATGCGCGAGCGTCAACAGCGCGTTGTTATCGTCAGTTCATTACATTAGCATTATCCACTATCAGTCACCACTTACACTAAATTAATTCTTTGCATCCTGCAAAGTTAGCTGCTGGGCTATATTGTCCACTCCTTTAGTTTTACTGAGCTGCAGGAATGCAGCGTGCTCCTTAACATGGTGTTTCTGGATTAAACTGGTAGTATTATTGCCGACAGATGAACTAGTTGGCGTGGCAAGCATAAAATATCTCTACACATCCGACTCTCTGGCTCGCTCCATGTTGCTTCGAGCACGCGACACACGTGAAGCTGACGAATGACGTAGGGTTCTGCTGCGATTTAAAAAAACAAAACAGAAAAAACACCTGGATCGGCCTGTGGATCTGTTCATTTTTCCGATCCCCGATCCAGCTTTGTCGTCAGTATCGCGGCCGATATCCGATCCTAATATCGGATCGGTGCACCCCTATTTCATGCTTTCATCACCAGTAGGGTAGACTATTGTAATGGCCTTCTCACCGGCCTTCCCAAAAAGACCATTAGACAGCTGCAGCTCATACAGAACGCTGCTGCCAGGATTCTGAGCTGACCAGTAAATATGACCATATCACACCAGTCCTCAGGTCTTTACACTGGCTTCCACTTACATTTAGGATTGATTTTAAAGTACTATTACTTGTTTATAAATCTCTCAATGACCTAGGACCTCAATACATCACAGATATGCTGATTAAATACAAACCCAACAGATCACTCAGATCAGCAGGATCAAATCAGTTAGAAATACCAAGAGTTCACTCAAAGCAAGGAGAGTCTGCCTTTAGCTATTATGCCAGCTGGAGTTGGAACCAGCTTCCTGAACAGATCAGATGTGCTCCAACAGTAGCCACATTCAAATCCAGACTCAAAACCAGAGCCGATCCTGAACTCCCTAGGGCCCTAAGCAAAATTCTGCTAAGGGGCCCTCTTACCTGACCCGTAAGCTATGTAAACCATTTGCCATTGCCATGCAGTTACACCTGACACCTTACTCCTCCCCCCTTTGAACAAAACAGTCAAAGAATGAGGTTCAAACGAACAATATTTATTGAAGAGTATTTTCTATATAATCTTAAGATAGTACTTGCTGAAGAAGACGGCTTTACTGTTGGTGAATCTGGCTGTACTTGGTCTGTGCTAGTACTGGCTGAGGCTGGATGTGGATCATCTGGGTCTGTGCTTGTACTGGCAGATGATCCAGCATCTCCTCTACGTACAAACTTAAGCATAGCACCTGCAAATTATAGATAAATTTTGTAAGCAGCATCAGACCCATTCAAACTGGCTCCCCCAGATTTCCTTTTATACATTTTCAAATAAAATACTATTTATACTATGGCTTGGCTCTTGTTATGTTTAACAAACTAGTGATTCAGGTATCAAGAATATCTGTGAGTGCTGACATGATTGTTGATATCAAGAATTCCCTTTTGTACAAGTGAACATGTAATCCCTGACAACAAAAAGACATTGTTACTAGAAACAATTCCATACCTAATATCAAGAATTCATATCGTAAATAGTGAACATTTATTTATTGACGTTAAAAATGCATAAATTGTGCATAAATAAAAGCGAAAATGGCTTGCCACAGGATGCTACTGTGTTTTATATTATGCATGTTAAAGCAATATTTGATTTATGGTTATTATTTACTGAGGGATGTGCATCCATATTGACCAGTATGTCCAGCTAATTAATATCAACATTTTACATTCAATATAGCCTATAAATCAATAGTCAATCAATGTCAAATTGTCAATACATTGCTCTCCATCTTGCATATTTTGTGCAGTAGTTTAGAGTTGTAACTAAACTTTGACTAAGACTATAATCATTGTCTTGTTATGTAGCCTATGTGCACTTATGATGAGGAGGAGGACCATCATGCCCATATTCTGTCGGTCTGGTATCCACACAGATATTTCTGCTGGAAAATGCATGTTTCATTTCGTGTACGTGCATATGAACGCATGTTCATGCGCGACGCAGATCTTTTTTTTTTTATTGAATTGAAAGTAAAGTAGAACTATAATGTATGGCGGAATAGCACTTTTGAGAGTCTAATCCGCCATACATGATTAAGTACACTGAGACGAGAGAGGTATGTATTAACTTGTCTAAGTTAAGGGAATAACAGTTTAATATGAAAAAACTGTGGTGTATCCCTTTAAGGAGACAGAAGTGGATACAGGCAATAAGACGTCAAGCTTCAGCAGGAAGAATAGGTCAATTTTGGGGTCCTGACACTCAGTATGCCTACGTGTGCAGTAAACATTTTGTCACAATTAAGTCAAATATCCAAATGTCATTTTTATATATTATATTTCCTGTCGCTGATGACGTTCCCCTCCAGGGGGCGTAGTTCTCCGTGTAATATAGCATGTGCCGCTCTGTCTCAATGGCCTGTATCCACTTTTGTGTCCTTAAACACTTGTTTTTTGGGTCAACAGCTTATAAACACTTTTTTGGCTCGTTTGCATATAAGCTTTTTAGATCTTGTTCTGGTTTATGTTTTTTTGTCTCAATGCTCACTCCTCGTGAAGTATTGTTTGCCACGGCTGCAATTCTGAGCAGAAATTTGTGATTGTCCTCCCATGTATTGATCTTGCTTGGATTATTGATCACTGTTGTCTTGCTGCTTGCCTGTAACCGATTATCCCTGTTACTTGTGATTGTTTTCTGTCTGCCCTGACCGTTTGCCACTGACACTGTGGTTTATACTTTAGATTCGACCCACATCTGCCTGTACTGCGAACTTGCTGCTTGTCAATAAACTGCAAATGGATCACGATCAACCAATTCAGCGTTAAAATACTGTTCGGTCATTATTAAATAACTACACAGGGACAAATGAGCAACACTATTAGCATTCTAGTAACTACCAACTAACAAGAAACACTGATTAATGAATTAGTAAGTAATGATGTCCAGTCGAATGTGATAATTCACTATTAGCTAATCAGGAATTACTATTTTTTCATAACTCCCAGAGGTCAACTAAGAACTACTATGGGTGTTGGAAGCAAAAAAATGTGAGTGGGTCCTCTCCCAGAAAATGTTACTGTAGATGCTATTTGCATTAAGTTCAAATATCCCACCTTGTTAACTAAGGCTGCATTTACACTGCAGGTCTTGATGCACAATTCCGATTTGGTGACTATATCCAATTTTTTTGACGACCCGCTTACATCATCTTTTAAAAAGCGACCTGTATCCGATATTTGCATTTACACTTTACACTGGCGAAACAGCCCAAGACGTTCTTAACCGGTCAAAGGAAGTAAAACAGCGTGATATGCGATGGGCGCAGACAAAATGATTGCACAATATTTTGCTGTCTGGACTGTTCCACACATCTTTAAAGGTCGGCAAAACATCTCTCTCCTAAGGCAGAGAAAAAGAGGAGAGCCCTTGACGGGGTTGCCAGGTTTTCACAACAAAACCCGCCCAATTTCAACTCAAAACTGTGTTAAAGTAGCCCAATTCCGCATGAAAACCTCGGACTTGTCAACACTGGATCGCAGTTCGTGTCCACCTGAGTTGACGTCATTCGCCTCCGTCCTTTTTTCAATGACGCACGACTCGCATTTACTGAGGGATATCCGGTTTGACCGCTTACATGGTAGACGCTAATGCACGCATCCGAATCATATCGGATTTATTACCACATATGAGTGAGGCCTGAATCCGATCTGAGGATATCGGAATTCATGCGTTTTTTACTGCTTACACATTCACATGTCATATCCGATCGACACATGAGAGGAAAAAATCGGAATTGGGTCACTTGAACCATGCAGTGTAAATGGGGCCTAGATGACTGATTAGACCAGACAAAATTGGGGAAGACACTAAATCATTAACAGTGACAATAGTTTAAAGCCAAGTGGCAACCTCCTCCAGTTTCTCTTGTAAGCCCGCCCAAATCGTCCCAATTGAGGCTAATGATTGGAGGGTGAAGGTCTCCTGCACGTTCGCTATTTTCAGTTGGGCAAAGGGATTTAATTCCATTTTCTCTTTATCTGAATCAATTTTATTATGACCTCAAATTTAGTTTAGAATGCCAACTGGTTATTTGGTAATTTATATTTAATAGTTAACACACATTTAAATATTCTGTTTAACCATTTGTTGAAATTATACCCATTCATAATTTACTAGAGATAGTTACTAATAGTTAGACTGTTACACTGATTGACCGATATATCAGATTCCCGATATTTTTCCCGATATTTAAGCATTTTCCCATGATCGGGTATCGGTTTTGTAATATCGGATTTCCCGATAAATGGCGCCATCTTGTGGACGTTTTGAGAATTGCATACAAGCGCGCCATTAACGGACTGTCTGAGGGGAGATGAGTCAACAACGGTGTTCAAAGGTAAAATAACCTGCATCCCTTAATTAATAAACTTTGTTTGACATAACATTAATGCACAATTGAGATATGCACAAATAAGATGTTATGAGATGATATTATATAGTTTAAACTTGGCACTGTAGAGACGACTCACTGACAGAGTCGTCAGGTAATCCGTTATGTCACAATAAAGACGTAACTTCACATGAATGAAACAAAACAGCCATGAATGAGAGCATGTTGGAAGTAAAAGCACAGAATTTCTTTCTTTCTGTGCGTTTATGCTCAGTTGCATTCAGCCGTTCACTCACCGAGTTGTTGCTCCAGCATATATGCTAACGTTACCGTAGGCTATGTAGGCTAAACAACACCAACTCGTTTAAAACTCCTTAAATTATATTAACGTCTGCTATATAACATTTATATAGTAAACATCTTATTAATTACAGCTCCGTGAAAATGAATTATTAGGCATCATAGCTATTACAATTCCAGAGAATATTCAATCTTTAGTCTATTAAACACATAAACCTTTTAAAACTGTAGTTTAAAATGAATGCTTATATTTATGCTCATAGTTATGGGGATTTGATAGACTCAACTCTCATTTATGTTCTCCATTTGAAAATATTAGACTTTATATATGTATTTTGCCTGTTGTTAATATGGCTGCATTTATAAATAAAAAGTTGAAACCGCATTGTTAAAAAGACTGCACTGTATTTAAAAAAAAAGCAAATTTTTTCAAACTATTTATTGATGTAGATGTCTTTTGTTCTGTATGTAAGGGAGTGAAACCGCAAAAATTACAATGTTTAAAAAGCGCAGTTAAGTGCTGTTGCTTTTTAATTGTAAAAAAACAGAAATAACACAATAAATAAATATCGGTTCTATATATCGGGTTATCGGCACATGAACATCCAAATAATCAGTATCGCTATCGGTTATAAAAAAACAATATCGGTCAATCACTAATTACTAATTCCAGAGTAAATCAGAATAAATAATTTATTAACAGTCGGGTAAATGTATAGAGCAATTACATGATCAATTTAAAGATAATCCATACATAACATCAAATACTCTAGAGTTAAGAATAAAATATGGATACCTGACTTCAGAAAACTACATAATGCTGAGTGTCTGGAAACACTCAACGTTTACTGGCTAACCCATATAAAGATTTGGCCTTGATTGCTTTGCAACATCACTGTACACCCTAATGTTGTCTTTATTTAAACTAAATATTACTAGTTTAGTCCAAAAACTCAAAAATATAAGTTAGTATAACTTATTAACCTACCAAATACATAAACTTAAGATTTCAAGTTGAATGAACTCAAAATCATAATTAATCATAAAAATAGCTCAATCTGGTCTTGCTTTGATGTGATTGGCCATGCAAGGAGTTCTGTCTGGCAACAAGAACTAATTCACTGATTGGAGGACATTTACAAAAGGCGGTCCTTTTCTGTTGCTGATTCAAATTAAGATGGAGACTTTTTCATTGTGTGCAATCTTAAAATTGGTAAGTAAAAATGTATAAGTTACTAAAAGTAATAATATGTGAACTAACTTATAACTAACCAGATTGACTTTTAGGGGTGTGCATTGGCACTGCCTTCACGATTCGATTCGATTACGATTCACCAGGTAACGATTCGATTCAATTCGATTCTACGATGCATTGTGATGCATCAAAATTCTACTGCACACAAAGCAAATTTTTCATCAGTTATGAGGCAATACAAGCAGATATTAAACAACAGATTGTATTGGCTGCTATGTGTCTCCTGTATCTTTGACATAAAAGTTATTAAATAAAATAAAATGTAATTAAATAAAATGCAATTAACCCTTAAATGCATGACTGTTTCACCAAACATTCTTACATATTCAGGTCGTTAGCGACCCAGATCTATATTTAACATGGATAGACCTCTACCTGTCGTGATAATATATAAAACTCCTGATTTTAGAGTAACAGCTACAGAAGAATAAAATAAAACCTATTTCGTTACCTTTTGGAGCTTGGAAGGATTCAGTTTGAGCAGATGTTTAATACCATCATCATATGACCTCGTCAGAGCTCGTTTACCAGTATATTCAGCATCTGACTCATATTCGCGATCTCCAGCATATTCTCCAAACTCATTTTCAACGTCTTCAAAATCAATATTTTGCTCACTGACAGCTTCATGACCACATCCATCATCAAGAGACAGTGACACTAACATATGCTTGTGTTTAGTACTTGCTCTCTGCAGTAAATCACTGAGCCATTTCAAGTTTTGCAGATTATAATTATTGTTTCGTTTTCTGTCAGAGGTAACTATGAGTGAAACGTCACTTAATCATTGGGTATCAGACATTGCCACCTTGTGGAATAAAGGTGAATTGCGCCCGGAACCGGAAGTATTTGAAACTTCACAACTTTATCGTCCGCCAGAAAATAAACAGTGACATAATCGATTATGGCACTTTGCCGCATCGATGCTGAATCGTTCATGCCCCGCATCGCGATGCATCGCCGAATCGATTATTGTTGACACCCCTATTGACTTTATTTCTGTTTAGTTTCGTTGGAAGTCACCATGATGGAGATCAGTGTTTGCTTTAGTTGGGCTCTTGCCCCTTGACTATGTAATATTAATAGTTCTCTGGCTGCTTTGTGTTTGTGAGGCACATTTGTTAAGGAACAAAGAGTCAAGAGAAAATATCATCAAGTGATGCTGTTTATTCATTGATGATGTTAAAATCATAATGTATTGGCAGAATCCCTGATCTCATTGTAGAGTCTAATCCTCTGGTTGTCAAAGTAGTTATTAATAGTTTTGTAATATTAATCAAAATACCAATGAGATTCTTTACTCTTGTTGTAAAGAAAAAATTTTGTGCACAAAATGTTTAAATCTACAGCCTTAGTTAGACATGCACACACATCAAGAATTTGTGTATGAATCTCTACAACAGTGAGCACCAAGTTAAGTGAACTTAAATATACAAGTTTTGGGAGACTCCATTACTCAATTGAATTGAGGGAACAAGTTTACTTAAATCAATTGAGTTCAGTCAACTTATTAGGGTTTTCAGTGATCTCTTTAAATACCCAGACAAAGATGCAAAACTCTTTCAAATGTAAGCATGAGTTGACAATGGGAATTTGCATTAATCAAGTCCTATAGACCTGTATTGACGGCAGGAGGTAGAGAACATTTGGCCGGAGACGCGTCCATCACACATTAAGCAAAATATCTCTAAACTCTTAAAGCATTGACAATATTTTGGTTTACTTCTGTGGGGATGAGATCTCTGTACCAATCACACTGAGACATTTATATGACACCAAACATGTATAATGTATAGTATTTGTTCATATTAAACTGTATAGTTTTTGGGTGAATTTTTTTGTGATCTCAGCGTGAAAGGAAGTCTGGGGAGAGGGGGTCAATAGAGAAAGATGTAGGGGAGCGCGGGGCACAACCTAACGTGGGGTTAGTTGTAACGCACGGTTTAACCCGTTCCACACATGCCAAGATGACGAAACTTTGTGTATTTACTAGTTGCCATATCAAAAAAAAAAAAAAAATAGCGCCTTAAAAAATCTTTGGAAGATATTAGAACATTCATTTTACCATAGCAAAAGTACATTCGGTAAAATAGCAAAAATTAAATAATATATTAATATATGACGCGAGCCGCGGTTTAAATCTCGGTCGCGCAGGTGGGGTGTGTTAACTGCGTTACAGTGAGCCCCTATTAGAACTATGATATTATATTCTATAGTTTTATGAATTATTTTGAGAAACCGTGAGGTAAGGGTAAATAATGACTGAGAGTCTATGTTCAGAAATTATTCATTATTATTCTGTTTTTAACTATGCTGTATAGCTGTATTAGCAACGTGTTTGTTGTCAAAATCAAAAATGTGTGTGTGTTTTTTATGATATAAAAAAATGCCATTCTTTTATTTCCAAAAGTTAATAATTGTATTTTATTGAAAAAATATTTTAGTTTGTTTAGGATCTTTTTTTTTTAATTATATCAGATAGCATTTTAATCTGTCAGTTGCTTATGTTATAATGTACCCCACCTATGGGGCATGTTGTCACACTTCACTTCCATTCTTTCTGGGTAAATCAATAAAAAAGTATACACTGTATTAATGAAACAAAACCACATAATTGTGCTAGACGTGTGCAATTAATGTGAGGAAAAATAAATACTCTAAACCCCAAGTGGATTTACACAAACTGAGACAGTCAGAAAGCGTTAGATTGTGGCCTGCTCTCCCCTAGATTAGGTGATACTGAGGTGAGACTTACGTCTCGAATGATGCGGGAGAGACAGTTCAGATGTTAATCCAGAAAGTGTCTTTTGTCTTCTTGGTGAGTAATCTTTCCTTAACATCTGCTAGTTAATTTCAGCTTTACACTCTTGAAGCCGATACGGAAGGAACTTAAACTGCAGTTCATCGTCTGGCCACTAGAGCGGCTCCAGAAGGAGCAGAATCTCATTGAGCCTCGTGTTAAAATGCCCAACTTTACAGCAGAAAAACACATGTTTACAGTCTGGGACAAATTTTGGTTTTGGTCTATACGGCTAATTTTGCCCTTCATGACGACTGTGAGGAGGGGAATGTTTTTATAACTCATTCGTTTACATTATATAATTTGTTAAAGTTCTGCATAATTAAGGGCGTGGCCACTTTGAGTGACAGGTGGATTGCCGTTTGTCTGCTGTCTGTTAGTCATCATGTGACCTAAGCTCCGCCCACGTCTCGCAACGGCTGACTTTAAACTTCAAAAACTCTTCAGAAACCTATAGGTGACGTCACGGACACTGCGTCCATTAGAGATGGTAAAAGTGAGTTGGTCCAATATCATTGGTCTTATAAAGTGGGTGTCCCGCACACATACAATGGTTCCAACGCTGATGCATGTACAGGTTCATAATTAACATGAATAATATAATGTAAAATTAATTCTAAGATGAAGGTCATCATAATCCTGAAAAATTTGGTAAAACTTAAATAATTACTATTGCAATTATTTAAGTATTACCAAATTTTTCAGGAGACATAATAACATTCTTACTAACTCTCTCTCTAAGTACTGAAGTCATTGTAAGCTTTTGAGGTTTTTGTAAGGTTTTTTAGTTGTAAACTTACTTTTGAGAAAGAAATGCAGAAATGAGTGGAAAAAACTGCGGAAGTTAGATTCATGCTGACACCTCAAATCTACTGACTATAAGTTTAACTATTTTTTATTATCTATGGATAAACCTGTGTGCTCCCGCTGTGGTTAATTTCTGTGTCTATAGTGGATTTCACACTGTACAGCAATTGTTTCCAGGATTAAGTGTCGGGGATTTTCTCGTATAAATATTGTATATAAATGCGTTTGTCACCTGAGTTTGTATTTTTCTGTGGGTTTGCGTTAGAATTTGAATGCCCCCTATCAGTGCTGTCCTGACAGTGAATGTTAATCCTCTCTGACTAATTTAACCAGTCATTTATTACATGGGACCAGAACAGAAGCAGCTGAAGCCATAAAAACACATTTAAAACTCACCATCCAGACGCCAGAAACACAAACAGAACAAAACAGTCCAAAACATCTTCAGCGGTTTCAGTCCACAAATATGAGAAGACAAACTCTTCAAAACTGCTTCAGTAATAAAATGACAGACGTGCTGATGTGAAGCTGCTCTGAGGTGAAATGATGTGAAACGCCACCGTCAGCTAAAATAACTGCACATCTATAAGTGTTAATGCGTGTGATCATCTATAGCTCTTAATTTCTGATTATTCACACGCTGAACATTGTCACTTTGAGTTCCAGTAAGCATCAACTTCCTCTAGATCAGAGGTGGACAAACTTTGTACAACAAAGGGCCAAAAATCAAACTTGATTGAAGTCTGTAAGCCAAAAGTAAAAGTTGTATCATGTCAAAATTATATATACACTGTCAAAAATTATTGCTGTTTTTTGTTGGTTTAACTTAAAAAAGTAAGTAACCTGGTTGCCTTAAAATTGTGAGTTTATTGAAATAAAAAATTGAGTTGATACAATGAAGGGAATTTGTTTTATAAATAGAAACTCAAAAAAATTTTGTATCTGAACCACATAAAACATTTGATAAATCATAAAAAATAGCACTATTTGGCATGTTTCACTGCGTCATCAGGTATAAAACACACACAATTACCCAATATGCTTACAAAATCTTTTAATAATATTTTAATAAAGGTTGTGGTATCTCAAAAAATGTTCATTGTATTAACTCAAAATTTTATTTTCACTGAACTCAAAATGTTAAGGCAACCAGGTAACTTTTTTACTAAATAATTTTTTACAGTGTAGCCTATATATGTGTGTATGTATATATGTGTATATGTATGTGTGTGTGTGTGTGTGTGTATATATATATATATATATATATAGAGAGAGAGAGAGAGAGAGAGAGAGAGAGAGTATATATATATATATTATACATAAAGGGGTGCGAAACACAGCAGGCAGTTGGTCAGGACTGAATGAGGTTCTTAACCTACCCATCACACACACACTGCCCCTAAACCTACCCATCACAAGAAACATTCTGCATTTTCACATTTTCAAAAAAAAAAAAATAGTATGTTTATAAATCCATTTCTAGGAACTAGAAAGCAGCTGACGTGTTCTTCACCCTCCTGCATGTACTAACATGTTCCTTTTCTCTGAAGATGTTGCAGTGTCCAAATACAGCCTGGCCTTTTGCACACACACACACACACACACACACACACACACACACACACATATATATATAAAGTAGTTACCTTTGGTTCCCCTGATTTATGATTTCATATATTTAAAAGATTAAGGGTGCGTTCACACTTGTCATGTTTGGTTGGATTAAACCGAACCCTGCTGCGATTGCTCGTTTAGTGCGGTTCATTTGAACATATGTGAACGCTGCCATCCGAACCCTGGTGCACACCAAACAAGCGGACTGAGACCGCTAAAAAGATGGGTCTCGGTCCGCTTCCAAACCAACTCTGGTGCGGTTTCGACTGATTTATGAACGCTACACGGAACAAAGACACATAAACGGACCAAAAATCCAGACGTAATGTCACAAGATGCGACGCATAATCAGCTGATTGGATGACGCGGAGAGATCGGTGTATCCAAAATGAGTAACGTTAACGTTAGAGGGCAAACGTAGAGCAACAAGGAAGTGCCTCATCCATATTTGGTCCGATGAGCATGTTTCGAAAATGCTAGAAAAAACACACAAAAAGCAAACCTGGTTCTTCTCATGAAAAGACCTGTTGCCCATTAGACGGTACAGACGACAAAAGAGACAACGTCTCTTTTCTGCACAATGGAGGAAATCCAGCTGCTGAATGTTTTGAACATTTTATGAGCTCTTCATGAGTTCTCAGCGGGTAATAATAATGCCACGCAAAAAATGATGGTGTTTAATTCAGCACACATCATATAAGCCGACCAATCAGGTTGTGACCGTCTCCCTGAGCCTTTGGTTCGGTAACTTAAGGTTCACTGTTAAAAATGCCAGTGTGAACGCTAAGCGGACCAGGACTATATGTTTTGTTTTTTGGTCCGGACCAAACGAACCGAACTAACCGAACTACAAGTGTGAACGCACCATAAGAAATTTGCCTAAAGCTGCAGTCTGTAAGTTTTGCCTCTGTGTCACCATCTCTGTTTGAAACCTGCAATTGCATTTATTTAAGGAGATATCATCTGTATATGAGTTGTGCATCAGCTCCTTATCATTTAAGAGATAAATAGATCTTTCCCGATAAGGTAATATTAAGCATCATTGTCTGCCTCATCACCTCTCTTACACGAGAGCGTGCATTATACATCAGAAGCACAGGCCATTACACAGCACTGGCATATAACAACTTCCCTTGACCACTAGCCTCCATCAGCCTTTAACACTCTCAGAGGCTGGTTTCTTACACTTCATTTCTAAGTTTGTCTTTCGCTTACGCTTGTCCAACCGCTCTCACGCAGACAGCTCTAACCACAGAAAATAGCATAAAGTGCAGGACATACAGTGGCACACAGGTTACAGTAAAATAGTTATAAAAAGGAATTAAGAGAATACAAAGATGATACAACGTGCATAAGAAATAAAAATCCTGAATCACTAAATTCAGAGCGCCGCAGTCTGGTATGGGATAGATTGAGAGACAAGTTTATGCTTTTACACTAGAAAAGGCAAGTGTATTTATACAGCACATTTCATACAATGGCAATTCAAAGTGCTTTACATAGAAATGAATTAAAATAGTGATTACATATGCATGAGAAATAAGAATACCATGTGTAAGAATTAAAAAAAAAGGATAATTAAAATAGTTGTAAAAAGTAAAAATAAAATGGTGATAAATAGATCCCTATCTGCCTGATTCTCTAAATTCAGTACTCCTATCTAAGATGGAAGAGATGGAACAGGTTCGCAAGGTCTCCTGCACCCAGTTTTTCAAAAGTTTTGGATTTTGGATAACGGATTGGATCAAATCTTAAAAATGTGTTTTTCAAAAGAAAAAACGGATTACATAATCAGATTAGATCACGTAATCCAATCTTGGTTTTGATCTGGATCAAACCTTTAGTTTGGGTTTTTCAGAACTTTTTTGTAGGATTTGGATCATTTTGACCCAAAAAATCTGGATTAAACTGTGTAGTTATTTTTTCCTTTTGTCACCCAAGGACACGAAGTAAGAGAGTGATTGGTACTCACGTCACCGCTGACGTTGTGATTTTGGATCACACGTCACTTAAGGTGTGGTTATGAGTACATCAGATGACCACCTTCCCACCTGTTAGTTTGGGACACTAGTCAAGGCCTTTTACCTTGGCTGTATGAGAACACTCCGAACAGGAGGCTGCCCAGTCATTTATAATGAATGTAAAGGGGGGGGGGGGGGGGGGTGATACATTTGTTATGTATCAAACAAATAAACAAAAGATTATTTGTTATTAACTAGCACCAGTTATATTACATGTAATGTAAATTAGAAAATCATATACTGATAATATACAACAATGCCAAGGTCTCTAGAAAGAGGTATGGTTCAGTGATATTTACGTTCCATGTGGTTGAGTAAGCAGTCCGGTGATGACTTCTTCCACTGGTTTTGCTGGGAGACAATGCAGTGAAGAAAGGAGCTGGAATGAAGATCATGAACATGAAGATCTGTGGGATGCTGATCTCCTGGGGCACCAAAGGGTCCTAAAATCTGAAACACGCAGATGAGGCCCTGAAGTAGTTGCAGAAGGTCCTTAACCTGGAACACGCAGACGAAGGAACCTTGAAGTGAAGGTTTGCTCTCCTGAGCTTAACTTTGTTGCAGATGTGTGTCTTCTGGCTCTTTGGACCAGACACTCAGAAGTTGGTCAATCTGCTCTGGTCTCTTTAGCATGGAGACTCGGGACGTGCTGTAGCCGTCTCACTGGACTAAAACTCTGAAAGTAGTGTTGGTAAATGTCTCTTTCCTCACAGGCTGGAGACTCAGAACATTGTCGTATCTCTCACTGCCTCACAAGCTGTAGATTCAGATCCTCGGATCTTGTGTTGTCTCTCTGGTTAAACCAGAGGCTCAGAACTTGGTTGCTCTGTCACAGTCTAATCTTCAGCGGACAGACTCAGAACTTGGTTGGACTGTTTGTCACTGGTGTGGAGACTCCGAACAAGGAGTGTCTATTGAAAGGGGACCTTTATCCTTTTCCGAATAGTAGGAGATTGCAATTTGGCGCTTCTCCATTCCAGTGCTGCCTATTGGCTGCTGGCATCAGAGGTGGCACACAGTGTGGCCCACCCTTCTTTCCCCTGTGGAACTCATTTTCATACTGTACACAGTTAGAAGTCTTTAAAGTGTCTTTAAAGTTCATCAATGCATTTCTCACTTTCCAAACCACCATCAGAATACCCTTTGCAATACAGTCCCTGACAAAAGTCTTGTCGCTTGTGTACAAATTGACCTAAAGTGCCGCTGAAATATATTTCTAATCAAGATTTTTTTACAAGAAATGGCTCGTTTTAATCCCACCAGCTTTTGTGATAATGTTTCAGTGAAAAACTAAACTTTCAAAAAGGATTCTAATATTCACAGCTTGGTAAAGCCCATTGAGTCAATCTTTGCAAAGACATAAGCGTTGTCGCCTTGTCATATGAGCTCCACCTTTGACTAATAATGGATCAATTAGGTCTCAAGTGTGTATAAAAAGAACCCCAGTACGCTAGACCTTCACATCAACTGCAACTAGACCTCTGCAAACATGCCTAAGATTCACCCAGAGACTAAAGTTTTGATTATCAAGAGGCTGAAGACCAGATCCACTGCTGATGTGGCAGACACCTTCAATGTGTCTCAGCGTCAAGTACAGAGGATAAAAAAAAGATTTGAAGAGACAGGAGACGTTTTTGACAAGCCCAGGTCAGGCAGACCCCGCAAGACAACTGCTCGAGAGGACCGTTTGTTGGCTCGAAAATCCAAGGCCAGCCCATTTTCCACTGCAGCAGAGCTCCACGAGACCTGGTCACCTGAAGTCCCTGTGTCAACCAGAACAGTTTGTCGGATTCTGTCTCGAAATGGCCTCCATGGTCGAATCAGTGCCCAAAAGCTAGCACTAAACAAAAGACAATTGAAAAACCGTGTGGCATTGGCCAAGGCCCACAGACTGCTAAAAGGATGGACGCTGGAAAAGTGGCAGAAGGTGGATTTTTTCAGATGAATCTTCTGTTGAATTACACCACAGTCGCCGCAAATATTGCAGGAGACCTACTGGTGCCCGAATGGATCCGAGATTCACCCAGAAAACAGTGGAGTTTGGTGGCGGAAAAATCATGGTCTGGGGTTACATCCAGTATGGCGGTGTGCGAGAGATCTGCAGGGTGGAAGGCAACATCAATAGTCTAAAATACCAAGAAATCTTAGCTACCTCTTATATTCCCAACCATAAAAGAGGCCAAATTCTGCAGCAGGACGGTGCTCCATCGCATACTTCAATCTCCACATCAAAGTTCCTCAAGGCGAAGAAGATCAAGATGCTCCAGGGTTGGCCAGCCCAGTCACCAGACATGAACATCATTGAGCATATGTGGGGTAGGATGAAAGAGGACGCATGGAAGACGAAACCAAAGAATATTGATGAACTCTGGGAGGCATGCAAGACTGCTTTCTTAGCTATTCCTGATGACTTCATCAATAAATTGTATGAATCCTTGCCAAACCGCATGGATGCAGTCCTTCAAGCTCATGGAAGTCATACAAGATATTAAATTTGGATCTCACAGGACCACAACTTAATTTGCTGACATATTTTTGTATTTGCTGTAAATTTGTTCAATTTCTGTATAGGCGACAAAACTTTTGTCTTGCCAAAATTTGACCTTTCCGTTTTGATTAAATTATAAATATTTTTTCTGTGAACATTATTTATTTCAGTGCATTAAACATCATTTGGGAGGGTTTTAGCTTTTCATATGAGCTATTTCTAACACCAATTAATTAATTAAAATTCAGGTTAATATCAGGTATTTCTAGAAAATAGATAAGCGACAAGACTTTTGTCAGGGACTGTATACTAAACAAATAGACACATGATGGAAAAAGATTGAACTGTCATGCATTCATTCATTTGTTCATTACTTATTTCTCACACTCCAGGAAAGCTTGATAAATTAAACCTGTTCTAGCTGATCATCATTTGTCTGGCTATCTCCAGACCAAGCTCAGTTTAAGATTGAACATTGGTCTGGAGAGTCTGCTCTGTATTTTCTACTGCACGAGGCGTGAACAACGAGCATTATTCGAAAAAACGTACTGCTTCAAATAAAATCATTATCTTATGTCTAATTAGATTTAGTTTGTTACTGTTGTGCCGAGTGAGAAATTTACATTAAAAATGTAAGATATGTTTGCAAAAGTGTAATATGTTATAGTAATAAATATTTCTATGATAAAGGTATGATGAGCAATATGCCAAGACAGCTGTTTTCATGAAAATGTAAGAACTGGTTTTACTTCTAAGACAAAAGCTGAGATCCAACGCCCTGCAATAAAGCAATAAAACGACTAATCAGGAGAGAAGATCTCACAGAAAGAGTGGGACTGTCCTGCTCTTCTCCCCTCTCCTCTTTCCCTGATTCAAGTTACAGAATGCAAATATACTGCAGATGATGTATTTCGTGTATATATTGTTTCATGTTTGGTGTCTTTTTAAAGGTCTCAGTGTGATTCGTAAATTGGTCTCAATTTCATTTAAGTCAAACGCATGGCACTAAGCATGATGGGCAATCTGATTTCTGACTGTCGCTGTTATTAATAAGTTGCAGTTCCCGTGTTTATTGTTCCAATTACACTTTTTGTTATGAGTAAGCATGTGCGACTCAAAAGTAAAATAGTTCACTCTGTAATCCTCTATTATAACATCTGGCTAATTTGTAATATAATTAATTAATTAATTTCGCGAGCGACTCCGTGTCCCATGGAGGAACGAATATTTGAAGATGAGATACTAAGAGAAATCAACAATGTAAATTAAATCACAACTAAAATTATGATCAGCTGTTAACTAACAAACATAACATATTGAACGAAGTCACATAGAATTGGAGTCAGATCAAAAATATTAATGGAGTCAAATTTAAAATTTGATATGAATAAATGAAGTGCTTTTAACAGAAATGCTGAAGTCTTACCCGCAGAAGTCCTTCGACCAGGCCGTTAGAGTCCGTCCTTGGGCTGACGGATGGACCTTACACCTGGCATGTGTACTGCACCGTTTAGAGTCTGTTTCGGTGATCTGGTGTACGCAGATATTTCTTAAAATGAGGGTGAAAAAAAGATCGGATTGGGAAAGTTCTGGCTTCGTGTGGACGGGCCTGAGGCTGTCATGAGTTAGGTTTGACTCTCCCTCTGCTATTGCAATCAGCACGCTCCCTGATTGAGACCGCGCCTGTTCCTCTTTGTGTTCGTTTTTCGGGCTATTTCATGAGTTCAAGGCTGCAACATACTCCACAACAACAGAGAAAAAAGTTCTCGCTCTCAGGCCTGCGAGAACAAAATGATGTAATTTTGTTCTGGCAGTCCTGGTTTGGGAGTTCTCGCAGCTTGTTCTCGACACATCGTCTGAGCAGAACGTTTTTCTTGCGGGTGTCCGAGAACTATCGTGTGATTGGTCAGACATTTAAAGAGGGAGGGATTAATGCGGAGAAACACAGATGATCGGCACCTGCTTTTCTCGTGAAGTATGAATGTACTGCAAGAATCAACTTTGTTCTTGTTCTTGCCACTTCGAGAAAACAAACATTTTTTTTTTGTCCTTGCAGAGTATTTTTCAAGCTTCACACTTACATCAAATAAAAAAGAGTAAAGATAATGCGTATTTGGTGTGCTGTCCAGGGGAGAGACCCAGAGTACCCCCATCCCATAATCTGAATGTGCTCCTCTCGAAATTAGTTAATAAAACTTCACTTAGTGCCAACCTGCCTTTGGCTTCTTTGCCAGATTATTGTTGTGTGTCTCGCTCATGTTCACGTCTCTTTGCTCTACACCTTTGCTAGAACCCGTTTGCCTTGTCGAGTCTGGTCGGATCTGTATTGTTGTGTTGGTCTCTCCTGTTTTCTGTCCAGTCTCCTGCTGTACGTGAGTTGACCTTCTGGAAGCGTTCTGTGATTTTGTGTGTATTGACCGGGGCTGTTTCGCTCGCCACTGCCTACCCGCTACGAGCACAAGACATCCGTCGATTACTAAAGACGTTCTCCTTTGTTTGACTCTATGCTCCAGTTCTGGATCACCTTTTCCTGTGATCGGCAGTCAACCTTAGTTGCTTTGTGTCTGAATAAACATTACTGTTCTGCACCTTTGCATTTAGATCCTCTTTAAACCTTTAGATGGTTTAAATTAATCTGTAAGCACTACAGTAATATACATAAACTAGTATTGGTTATAGTGAAAATTAATACATTTTAGTTTTACCCAGCAAACATACATTACATGTACATTTATTCACCACATTAATAAGTAATGTGTATATATGGTTTCCAAAATACAAAAAATAATTTAATAATTAAAGCTGCGAGCAGCGATGACGGGCCCAAGCCGGGGGCACCGCCACCCCGGTGGCATCAGCTTAACTGTGCACAGCAGGCCAATAGGCATTTAATATGGGAAAAAATAAATAAAGGGACTATGTCAAAGTCAATTGAATTCACCTCATTAACTGCAGCAACTGGTGCTGCTATGACCAGGAACCACAACACTCACATCTCTGAGATCAATTACATTTTATTCTTTAATTTTATGTCAGATGATGTCAAATGTCAATTTCAAATGAGTGCAGAATACTGTCCAAATTCGAGAGCACTGTGGCTTTGTATGGGTGACCAGGCAGTCTGAATTCAGCTTTTTACAGTTCACCCCCCTTAATTTTTGCCATTTCATTCATATCTAGAATCAACCTGTATGCAATAACACTCAGCCTTTATATTTGTTGTTTATGTTATTTCCTATCAAGATAATATTCTAATATTATGTGTAATACATGTGTCTATTGTATTGTTATAGTTTGTTTGTAAATAAAATTAAAAAAAAAAAATTAAAAAAAAAAGAAGAATACTGTCCAAATGCTGAAGTTGTATTATCCTTACACTTCTCTTAAAAATAAATTAAGCCAAATCACAGACCGCAACAATGATTTTAATATCAGTGTCAGGTAAGAGTAATATGCGTGCATATAATTTATGGAAGTTTATTATAAACAGGCACTTTAATAAGATCATGTGAAATTAACTTTTTTTATCCATTTGAATTCTATCAATAAATAATTAGTTTAAAGAGGTGTCATACGTGATCTTTGCAAACACAGCACATGACCTTCTTTAAAGCCCATGTTATAGAAAACAATTAAAAGTATTAGGATATCACTTTCAATTATGTGCAAATATATTTTTTGCAGCTCAAAATTTTGTAAGTTCAGAAGACCAGTATTTAATTAAAGATATAATATATGTTTTAGTTTTTTACTTATTTTTCACAATAAAGTGATAGATATTTGTGATAGCCTATGATATGAAAGGGTTAAATTATGAAAACACAAGAGAAAAGGTGACACACACACAGAGTGAGAGAGACCCCCTCCACACACACACACACACACACAGTGATCCTAAGAGAGGGAGAGGGAGGGGGGAGGGGGAATGACAGACACAAAATCTAAACAGTGAGAGAACATTGTTTTTATTTCACTGTCTGAAAACACTGTTTTGCAATAACAACAATAGTTTTATCTTCAAAACAGTGTTCCCTAGGACATATCCAACCTGGTTACTAAATAAGGCTACACTTCCAACTTCTGGTTATTCTATATACCGGTAGCTCATTGGTTATCATTTTTGTCCTTAAACATTAATCTTCTCATTTTTAAGTTACACACACCAATTACTTTTTGTTGAAAAAGACAATTAAATGTGTTTTTTCCTTTGTTAGTAATTTTTTTTAAATATTTATATGTTTTATTAATAATTATTTGTATTAACACAATTATTTAACTAATTATATAAAACAATATTGTCAATGCCCTACAAATAAACTGGTTTTATACATTTATTTTTTTATTCAAACCCAGAATAATATGTTTTATCATTTAATGCAGGCCAAAGCACAGCATTGAGAGGTAATCTTTTTAGCCCACACGCACACACACACACACACACACACACACACACACACACACACACACACACACACACACACACACACACACACACACACACACACACACACACACTCATGTCTGGTTCACTATCTTTCTGGGGATTCATAGACGTAATGGTTTTTATGCTTTACAAACCATATATTCTGTCCTCCTGCCCCTACCCCTAAACCTACCCATTTCACAAAACTTTCTGCATTTTTACATTTTCAAAATAACTCATTCTGTATGATTTATAAGCTTTTGTACCCATTGGGACCTCAATTTAGGCCCCTACAGTGACATGTGTCCCCATGAGTCTGTGTGCATTCAGGTTGAAGTCCCCACCAGGCTAGAACAACACACACACACACACACACACACACACACACACACACACACACACACACACACACACACACACACACACACAGTAGTAATGCTGAAGTATGCTGCAGGCAACTCAAATCAGCTCAGCCCATCCCCCCATCCACAACACCCCCCTTCACCCCCCCGCCCCTGCCCCTCACACACACACACACACACACACACACACACACACACACACACACACACACACACACACACACACACACACACACACACACACTCATGTCTGGTTCACTATCTTTTTCTGGGGACTCACCATAGATGTAATGGTTTTTATGCTGTACAAACCATATATTCTGTCCTCATACACTGCTCCTACCCCTAAACCTACCCATCACACAACTTTCTGCATTTTCACCTTTTCAAAGTAACTCATTCTGTTTGATTTATAAGCTTTTGTACCCATTGGGAAGTCCCCATGAGTCTGTGTGCATTCAGGTTTAAGTCCCCACCAGGTTAGAAAACCATTCACACACACAAACAGAGGCAAGGTTTTTTGCTTGAAAACTTATACAATATTGCCCTCTACTGGACATTTAAGGGAGAGCATGTGTTGAAAAAAACAAACAAAAAAAAAACAGTGTGCTATATAGAATAACCAGCAGGTGGGAGTATAGCCTTATTTATGATCCAGGCATTTGTGTTCTTATTTTGTGTTTTTTAGGCTTTTGCTAAGGGAAAACCGTTTGAGATATCCAATAACCGTTCGCATTTTAGCATCTTCTGTATATTTACTTCATGTTGTCCGAGTTTGGAGGAGATTGAATGAATCGCTTTTGAGGAGAAGGTAAAAACTCAGAGCTCGCTTTCGACTTCTTGTTATCTTCCAACCAAATTATCTGACTTCCTGTTGGTCAGAGCTAATGACAGTAAATTAGAAAGTTGTCCGGCTCAAAATGTACAATATATATACCGAGTTTGCTTAATGTAGATAAAACTAACCCCCCGCTTTGGACAAAAGATGGCGCTACTGAGCCCCTCTACCACGCCCGTTTCTGAATCTTTGCTTGCATCTTCTGGACAGCATGTCTGATGTGTGTGTTGAGTTTCATGCAATTTCAAGCATGTGAAGAGTCTCAAAAACACCAAAAAAGATTATTGGACTTTGACACATTGCCATGACAACAGTTTTTCTAGAATCAGGAATCCATTCATATGTCTATATCTGCCATGTTTTGACATTATACTGATGAAGTTTGAAGTAAATCGGGTGAAAATAAGATGGGGATTTAAAGCAATTTTGAAAGTGACACACTTCCTGCTGCCAGTTGGTGGCGCTATAACTTTGTCTCACAAAAGTCATATCCATGTGATCGTCCTCTTACAACGAACACACAGCTGAAGTTTCATCAAAATGAATTAATGTATGCAAAAGTTATAACACACTTCCTGTTTCCTTTTTCTCGCCATAAATTCGTCTCTTCGCCACGGCCAAACCGTTTGAGAAATCAGAAAGTTGCTCGCAATTTGGCATCCTCAGTGTCTTGACTTCATGCTGACTGAGTTTGGTGCTGATCGGGTGAATCGTCTAGGAGGAGTATCGCAAATTCCACAGCATGCGTTTTCCGAACAACCCATAATAGCTCACTTCCTGTTGGGCTGACGCATAACTTAGAGCACGAAAGTTGTTCGGCCCAATGAGCTCTATATGTGTACCGAGTTTCATATATGTACGTGCAAGTGTGTTTGATTTATAGACCATGTTTTCAGACCCCACTTTAGGGGGCGCTGTCGAGCCCCCCTGCCACGCCCGGGTCCCAGCCTCAGCCCGGCCCTGATGGCCGCGCATTCTGATGCGTGTGCAAAGTTTCAAGAGTTTTCGAGCATGGGAAGGGCCCCAGAAATGCCCAAATAGTCGCGTAAAAAAATAATAATAATAATAATAATAATAATTAAAGCTGCGAGCAGCGATGACGGGCCCAAGCCGGTGGCACCACCACCCTGGTGGCATCAGTTTAACTGTGCACAGCAGGCCAATAGGCATTTAATATGGGAAAAAATAAATAAAGGGACTATGTCAAATTCATTTGAATTCACCTCATTAACTGCAGCAACTGGTGCTGCTATGACCAGGAACCACAACACTCACATCTCTGAGATCAATTACATTTTATTCATTAATTTTATGTCAGATGACGTCAAATGTCAATTTCAAAATGAGTGCAGAATACTGTCCAAATGCTGATGTTGTATTATCCTTACACTTCTCTTAAAAATAAATTAAGCCAAATCACAGAGACCGCAACAATGATTTTAATATCGGTGTCAGGTAAGAGTAATATCCGTACATATAATTTATGGAAGTTTATTATAAACAGCCACTTTTATAAGATCATGTGAAAAAATTTTTTTTATCCATTTGAATTCTATCAATAAATAATTAGTTTAAAGAGGTGTCATACGTGATCTTTGCAAACACAGCACATGACCTTCTTTAAAGCCCATGTTATAGAAAACAATTAAAAGTATTAGGATATCACTTTCAATTATGTGCAAATGTATTTTTTGCAGCTCAAAATTTTGTAAGTTCACAAGACCAGTATTTAATTAAAGATATAATATATGTTTTTGTTTTACTTATTTTTCACAATAAAGTGATAGATATTTGTGATAGCCTATGATATGAAAGGGTTAAATTATGAAAAAACAAGAGACAAGGTGACACACACACACAGAGTGAGAGAGACCCCCTACACACACACACACACACACACACACACACACACACACACACACACACACACACACACACACACAGAGTGAGAGAGATCCCCTCCACACACACACACACACACACATAGAGTGATCCTGAGAGGGGCGGGGGGGGGGGGGGGGGGGGGTTGTGACAGAGACACAAAATCAAACCAATAGCTTATTGGTTCTCATTTTTGTCCTTAAACAAAAGGCATTAATCTTCTAATTTTTAAGTTACACTACTTTTTTTTTTTTTAAAGACACTCAAATGTGTTTTTTCCTTTGTTAGTAATGTTTTTTTATATTTATATATTTTTTATTAATAATTATTTGTATTTACACAAATATTTAGCTAATTATATAAAACAATATTGTCAATGCCCTACAAATAAACTGGTTTTATACATTTATTTTTTTATTCAAACCCAGAATAATATGTTTTATCCTTTAATGCAGGCCAAAGCACAGCATTGAGAGGTAATCTTTTTAGACAGAAGAGTGGCACACACACACAGACACACACACACACACACACACACACACACACTGTAGAAATCAGTGACACATGTCCCCATGAGTCTGTGTGCATTCAGGTTGAAGTCCCCACCAGGCTAGAAAAAATAACACACACACACACACACACACACACACACACACGCACACACACGCACACACACACACAGTAGTAATGCTGAAGTATGCTGCAGGCAACCCTTATAAGCTCAGCCCATCCCCCCGATCCCCCCCCCCCTCCTCCCAACACACACACACACACACACACACATACACACAGACTCATGTCTGGTTCACTCTTTTTGGGGACTCAAGCATAGACGTAATGGTTTTTATGCTGTACAAACCATATATTCTGTCCTCCTACACTGCCCCTGCCCATCACAGGAAACTTTCTGCATTTTCACATTTTCAAAGTAACTCATTCTGTCTGATTTATAAGCTTTTGTACACATTGGGAAGTCCCCATGAGTCTGTGTGCATTCAGGTTTTAGTCCCCACCAGGCTAGAAAACCATTCACACACACACACACAGAGGCAAGGTTTTTTGCTTGAAAACTTATACAATATTGCCCTCTACTGGTCATTTAAGGGAGAACATAAGTGTTGAAAAAACAAAAAACAAAAAAAACAGTGTGATATAGAGAATAACCAGCAGGTGGGAGTATAGCCTTATTTATGAACCAGGCACTTGTGTGCTTATTTTGTATTTTTTAGGCTTATGCTAAGGGAAAACCGTTTGAGATATCCAATAACCGTTCGCATTTTAGCATCTTCTGTATATTTACTTCATGTTGTCCGAGTTTGGAGGAGATTGAATGAATCGCTTTTGAGGAGAAGGTAAAAACTCAGAGCTCGCTTTCCACTTTGTGTTATCTTCCAACCAAATTATCTGACTTCCTGTTGGTCAGAGCTAATGACTGTAAATTAGAAAGTTGTCCGGCTCGAAAAGTACAATATATATACCGAGTTTGGTGACTGTAGATAAAACTAACCCCCCACTTTGGAAAAAAGGGACACTTCCTGGTGCCAGTTGGTGGCGCTATAACTTTGGCTTACAAAAGTCATATCCATGTGATCAGCCTCGTACAACGAACACACAGCTGAAGTTTCATCAAAATGAATTAATGTATGCAAAAGTTATAACACACTTCCTGTTTCCCTTTTCTCGCCATAAATTCGTCTCTTCGCCACGGCCAAACCGTTTGAGATATCAGAAAGTCGCTCGCAATTTGGCATCCTCAGTGTCTTGACTTCATGCTGACCGAGTTTGGTGCTGATCGGGTGAATCGTCTAGGAGGAGTATCACAAATTCCAGAGCATGCGTTTTCCGAACAACCCATAATAGCTCACTTCCTGTTGTGCTGACGCATGACTTAGAGCACGAAAGTTGTTCGGCCCGATGAGCTCTATATGTGTACCGAGTTTCATATATGTACGTGAAAGTGTGTTTGATTTATAGACCACGTTTTCAGACCCCACTTTAGGGGGCGCCGTAGAGCCCCCCTGCCACGCCCGGGTACCAGCCTCAGCCCGGCCCTGATGGCCGCGCATTCTGATGCGTGTGCAAAGTTTCAAGAGTTTTCGAGCATGGGAAGCGCCTCGAAAATGCCCAAATAGTCGGGTTAAAATAATAATAATAATAATAATAATAATCCTTAGAAGAACAATAGGGCTCTGCGCCCTTTCAGGGCTTGGGCCCTAATTAAAGCTGCGAGCAGCGATGACGGGCCCAAGCCGGGGGCACCGCCACCCCGGTGGCATCAGTTTAACTGTGCGCAGCAGGCCAATAGGCATTTAATATGGGAAAAAATAAATAAAGGGACTATGTCAAAGTCATTTGAATTCACCTCATTAACTGCAGCAACTGGGGCTGCTATGACCAGGAACCACAACACTCACATCTATGAGATCAATTACATTTTATTCATTAATTTTATGTCAGATGATGTCAAATGTCAATTTCATAATGAGTGCAGAATACTTTCCAAATGCTGAAGTTGTGTTATCCTTACACTTCTCTTAAAAATAAATTAAGCCAATTCACAGAGACCGTAACAATGATTTTAATATCAGTGTCAGGTAAGAGTAATATGCGTGCATATAATTTATAGAAGTTTATTATAAACAGCCACTTTTATAAATTCATGTGAAATTTAATTTTTTTATTCATTTGAATTCTATTAATAAATCATTAGTTTAAAGAGGTGTCATACGTGATCTTTGCAAACACAGCACATGACCTTCTTTAAAGCCCATGTTATAGAAAACAATTAAAAGTATTAGGATATCACTTTCAATTATGAGCAAATGTATTTTTTGCAGCTCAAAATTTTGTAAGTTCAGAAGACCAGTATTTAATTAAAGATATAATATATGTTTTTGTTTTACTTATTTTTCACAATAAAGTGATAGATATTTGTGATAGCTTATGATATGAAAGGGTTAAATTATGAAAAACAAGAGACAAGGTGACACACACACAGAGTGAGAGAGACCCCCTACACACACACACACACACACACACACGCACACGCACACGCACACACACACACACACACACACAGAGTGATCCTGAGAGAGGGAGAGGGGGGGTAATTTTTTATATATTTATATTTTTTTAATTATAATTATTTGTATTAACACAATTATTTAACTAATTATATAAAACAATATTGTCAATGCCCTACAAATAAACTGGTTTTATACATTTATTTTTTTATTCAAACCCAGAATAATATGTTTAATCCTTGAATGCAGGCCAAAGCACAGCATTGAGAGGTAATCTTTTTAGACAGAAAAGTCTCTCTCTCTCTCTCTCTCTCTCTCTCTCTCTCACACACACACACACACACACACACACACACACACTCATGTCTGGTTCACTATCTTTTTGGGGACTCATCATAGACGTAATGGTTTTTATGCTGTACAAACCATATATTCTGTCCTCCTACACTGCCCCTGCCCCTGCCCCTAAACCTACCCATCACACAACTTTCTGCATTTTCACCTTTTCAAAAGAACTCATTCTGTCTGATTTATAAGCTTTTCTACCCATTGGGAAGTCCCCATGAGTCTGTGCATTCAGGTTGAAGTCCCCACCAGGCTAGAACAACACACGCACGCACGCACGCACGCACGCACGCATGCACGCATGCACGCACGCACACACACACACACACACACACACACACACACACACACAGTAGTAATGCTGAAGTATGCTGCAGGCAACTCAAATCAGCTCAGCCCATCCCCCATTCCCCCATCCACAACACATACACACACACACACACACACACAAACACACACACACACACACACACACACACACACACACACACACACACACACACACACACACACACACACACACACATATCTGGTTCACTATCTCTCTGGGGACTCACCATAGACGTAATGGTTTTTATGCTGTACAAACCATATATTCTGTCCCCCTACACTGCTCCTACCCCTAAACCTACCCATCACACAACTTTCTGCATTTTCACCTTTTCAAAAGAACTCATTCTGTCTGATTTATAAGCTTTTGTACCCATTGGGAAGTCCCCATGAGTCTGTGTGCATTCAGGTTGAAGTCCCCACCAGGCTAGAAAACCATTCACACACACACACAGAGGCAAGGTTTTTTGCTTGAAAACTTATACAATATTGCCCTCTACTGGACATTTAAGTGAGAGCATGTGTTGAAAAAAAAACAAAAAAAAAAAACAGTGTGATATATAGAATAACCAGCAGGTGGGAGTATAGCCTTATTTATGAACCAGGCACGTGTGTTCTTATTTTGTGTTTTTTAGGCTTTTGCTACGGGAACACCGTTTGAGATATCCAATAACCGTTCGCATTTTAGCATCTTCTGTATATTTACTTCATGTTGTCCGAGTTTGGAGGAGATTGAATGAATCGCTTTTGAGGAGAAGGTAATACCTCAGGGCTCGCTTTGCCACTTCTTGTTATCTTCCAACCAAATTATCTGACTTCCTGTTGGTCACAGCTAATGACTGTAAATTAGAAAGTTGTCCGGCTCAAAAAGTACAATATATATACCGAGTTTGGTGAATGCAGATAAAACTAACCCCCCACTTTGGACAAAAGTGACACTTCCTGCTGCCAGTTGGTGGCGCTATAACTTTGACTCACAAAAGTCATATCCATGTGATCGGCCACTTACAACGAACACACAGCTGAAGTTTCATCAAAATGAATTAATGTATGCAAAAGTTATAACACACTTCCTGTTTCCCTTTTCTCGCCATAAATTCGTCTCTTCGCCACGGCCAAACCGTTTGAGATATCAAAAAGTTGCTCGCAATTTAGCATCCTCAGTGTCTTGACTTCATGCTGACCGAGTTTGGTGCTGATCGGGTGAATCGTCTAGGAGGAGTATCGCAAATTCCACAGCATGCGTTTTCCGAACAACCCATAATAGCTCACTTCCTGTTGGGCTGACACATAACTTAGAGCACGAAAGTTGTTCGGCCCAATGAGCTCTATATGTGTACCGAGTTTCATATATGTACGTGCAAGTGTGTTTGATTTATAGACCCCGTTTTCAGAGCCCACTTTAGGGGGCGCTGTCGAGCCCCCCTGCCACGCCCGGGTCCCAGCCTCAGCCCGGCCCTGATGGCCGCGCATTCTGATGCGTGTGCAAAGTTTCAAGAGTTTTCGAGCATGGGAAGGGCCCCAAAAATGCCCAAATAGTCGAGTAAAAAAATAATAAATAATAATTAAAGCTGCGAGCAGCGATGACGGGCCCAAGCCGGGGGCACCGCCACCCCGGTGGCATCAGCTTAACTGTGCACAGCAGGCCAATAGGCATTTAATATGGGAAAAAATAAATAAAGGGACTATGTCGAAGTCATTTTAATTCACCTCATTAACTGCAGCAACTGGTGCTGCTATGATCAGGAACCACAACACTCACATCTATGAGATCAATTACATTTTATTCATTAATTTTATGTCAGATGATGTCAAATGTCAATTTCAAAATGAGTGCAGAATACTTTCCAAATGCTGATGTTGTATTATCCTTACACTTCTCTTTATGTGTTTTTGACCTACCGTAGCTTGTGATTGTTCACCAATTTTATGTAGCAAAAAGCATGCTTGTTTTTATTTCAATATGTGTGGCATTCAATATTTTTTTAAATAAAAAATAATAAAAAATAAAGCCAAATCACAGAAACCACAAAAATTATTTTAATATCAGTGTCAGGTAAGAGGAATATGCCTGCATACATTTTATGGAAGTGTATTATAAACAGCCACTTTTAAATGTTTAAATGTAATTAAATTTAAAATAACGATATCAAAGTCATCTGAATATATTTACTGGTCAAAGTCGACCTCTCTAAAACATGCAGCATGTTTTTATACCGCTGAGAATGTGCACGACAGGCAATATGCATTTAAACAGGAGAATATTTGAAAATTGCTCTAATATGCCACATGTATCACAGCAGCTGGTACCCCTATGACCACAAGCCACACCTATTATGAAATTTAAATATAGATATTTTTTTTTTTTTATGTATTAGGATAAAATGGGTCACTTTCAATTATGTGCAAATGTATATTTTGCAGCTCAAAATGTTGTAAGTTCAGAAGGACAGTATTTTAATTAAAGATATAGTATATTTTTTGTTTTTTTTTTAACTTATTTTTCACACTAAAGTGAGTTATTTGTGATATGAAGGTTTAAATTATGACAATCAAGAGACAAGGTGATACACACAAAGAGTGAGACCCCCTCCACACACACACACACACACACACACACACACACACACACACACACACACACACACACACACACACACACACAAACAACCCAAACAGAGTGAAACTCAGAGAGGGAGAGTGAGGGGGGAGGGGGACGACAGACAGAGAGGCAGAGTCTAATTCCGAAAGAAACAAGATTTGAAACAAACAAAAAAAAAAAATCTAAACAGTGGGAGAAAGTTTTTTTTTCTTCACTGTCTGGAAACACTGTTTTGCAATAACAATAGTTTTATCTTCAAAACGGTGTTCTCAAGGACATATCCAACCTGGTTCTTAACTAAGGCTATACTCCCCCCTTCTTGTTATTCTATATCATTAGCTCTCATTTTCGTTCACAAATAAAAGGCATTAATCTGCTTATTTTTAGGTTACACAAACTTCATTGTTTGAAAAGGAAACTCAAATGTGTTTTTTCTATTGTTACAAATTAACTGGTTCTATAATTTTATTGTAACCCAGAATAATATATATTTTTATCCTTTAATGCTTGCCAAAGCACACAGCAATGAGCTAATCTTTTCACAATCAAAATGAAGCTGGCACCATCCCCCTACAAACACACACACACACACACACACACACACACAGAGAGAGAGAGAGAGAGAGAGAGAGAGAGAGAGAGAGAGAGAGAGAGAGAGAGAGAGAGAGAGAGAGAGGCAAAGTGAGATTTAGATTAAACATGATTTTCAGCAAAACAATAATAGTAAAGTCTAAACGGTGGGGAAAAGTTTCAAGCCACACCTATGATGTAATTTAATTATA
Source organism: Pseudorasbora parva (assembly GCF_024679245.1). Lineage (NCBI taxonomy): Eukaryota > Metazoa > Chordata > Actinopteri > Cypriniformes > Gobionidae > Pseudorasbora > Pseudorasbora parva. The sequence continues at coordinate 51,358,629 of NC_090176.1, forward strand.
GATGAATTCTAATGTAATAGGATATAATAGGTCATTTTCAAATATGTGCAAAGTTATCTTTTGCAGGGCAATATTTTGTAAGTCCAGGAAACCTGTATTTAATTCAAAGTATTTTTTAATTTTTTTAACTTATTTTTTACATTTGTATTAGCCTATGTTATGTAACGGTTCAATTATTACCATCGAGAGAAAGTGACTCACACACACACACACACACACACACACACACACACACACACACACACACACACTGTAACGCTGCAAGTATAAACCGGCCCATACCCCCACCCCCCCCTCCACACACACACACACACACACACACACTGTAGTAAGCTGCAGGTATAAAGCAGCCCATCCCCCCCCCTCCACACACACACACACACACACACACACACACACACACTCATGTCTGGTTCACTATCTTTCTGGGGACTCAGCATAGACATAATGGTTTTTATGCTGTACAAACCATATATTCTGTCCTCCTACACTGCTCCTACCCTAAACCTACCCATCACACAAAACTTTCTGCATTTTCACCTTTTCAAAAGAACTCATTCTGTTTGATTTATAAGCTTTTGTACCCATTGGGAAGTCCCCATGAGTCTGTGTGCATTCAGGTTTAAGTCTCCAGCAGGCTAGAAAACCATTCACACACACACACAGAGGCAAGGTTTTTTGCTTGAAAACTTATACAATATTGCCCTCTACTGGTCATTTAAGTGAGAGCATAAGTGTTGAAAAAACAACAACAACAAAAAACAGTGTGATATATAGAATAACCAGCAGGTGGGAGTATAGCCTTATTTATGAACCAGGCACTTGTGTGCTTATTTGGTCTTTTTTAGGCTTTTACTAAGGGAAAACCGTTTGAGATATCCAATTACCGTTCGCATTTTAGCATCTTCTGTATATTTACTTCATGTTGTCCGAGTTTGGAGGAGATTGAATGAATCGCTTTTGAGGAGAAGGTAAAAACTCAGAGCTTGTTTTTATGATTTATTAAGATTGAAACCAGATTATCTGATTCCCTGTTGGTCACAGCTAATGACTGTAAATTAGAAAGTTGTCCGGCTCGAAATGTACAATATATATACCGAGTTTGGTGAATGTACATAAAACTAACCCACACACTTTGGACAAAAGATGGCGCTACTGAGCCCCTCTACCACGCCCGTTTCTGAATCTTTGCTTGCATCTTCTGGACAGCATGTCTGATGTGTGTGTTGAGTTTCATGCAATTTCAAGAATGTGAAGAGTCTCAAAAACACCAAAAAAGATTATTAGACTTTGACACGTTGCCATGACAACAGTATATCAAAAAATCAGGAATCCATTCATATGTCTATATCTGCCATGTTTTGACATTATACTGATGAAGTTTGAAGTAAATCGGGTGAAAATAAGATGGGGATTTAAAGCAATTTTGAAAGTGACACACTTCCTGCTGCCAGTTGGTGGCGCTATAACTTTGTCTCACAAAAGTCATATCCATGTGATCGTCCTCTTACAACGAACACACAGCTGAAGTTTCATCAAAATGAATTAATGTATGCAAAAGTTATAATTCACTTCCTGTTTCCTTTTTCTCGCCATAAATTTGTCTCTTCGCCACGGCCTAACCGTTTGAGATATCAAAAAGTTGCTCGCAATTTGGCATCCTCAGTGTCGTGACTTCATGCTGACCGAGTTTGGTGCTGATCGGGTCAATTTTCTAGGAGGAGTATCGCAAATTCCAGAGCATGCGTTTTCCGAACAACCCATAATAGCTCACTTCCTGTTGGGCTGACGCATAAGTTAGAGCACGAAAGTTATTCGGCCCGATGAGCTCTATATGTGTACCGAGTTTCATATATGTACGTGCAAGTGTGTTTGATTTATAGACCCTGTTTTCAGAGCCCACTTTAGGGGGCGCTGTCGAGCCCCCCTGCCACGCCCGGGTACCAGCCTCAGCCCGGCCCTGATGGCCGCGCATTCTGATGCGTGTGCAAAGTTTCAAGAGTTTTCGAGCATGGGAAAGCCCCCAAAAATGCCCAAATAGTCGGTAAAAAAAATAATAATAAATTAAAGCTGCGAGCAGCGATGACGGGCCCAAGCCTGTGGCACCGCCACCCCGGTGGCATCAGCTTAACTGTGCGCAGAAGGCCAATAGGCATTTAATATGGGAAAAAATAAATAAAGGGACTATGTCAAAGTCATTTGAATTCACCTCATTAACTGCAGAAACTGGTGCTGCTATGACCAGGAACCACAACAGTCACATCTATGAGATCAATTACATTTTATTCACTAATTTTATGTCAGATGATGTCAAATGTCAATTTCAAAATGAGTGCAGAATACTGTCCAAATGCTGAAGTTGTATTATCCTTACACTTCTCTTAAAAATAAATTAAGCCAAATCACAGAGACCGCAACAATGATTTTAATATCAGTGTCAGGTAAGAGTAATATGCGTGCATATAATTTATGGAAGTTTATTATAAACAGCCACTTTTATAAGATCATGTGAATTTTTTTTTTTTTTATCCATTTGAATTCTATCAATAAATAATTAGTTTAAAGAGGTGTCATACGTGATCTTTGCAAACACAGCACATGACCTTCTTTAAAGCCCATGTTATAGAAAACAATTAAAAGTATTAGGATATCACTTTCAATTATGTGCAAATGTATTTTTTGCAGCTCAAAATTTTGTAAGTTCAGAAGACCAGTATTTAATTAAAGATATAATATATGTTTTTGTTTTACTTATTTTTCACAATAAAGTGATAGATATTTGTGATAGCCTATGATATGAAAGGGTTAAATTATGAAAAAACAAGAGACAAGGTGACACACACACAGAGTGAGAGAGACCCCCTACACACACCCACACACACACACACACACACACACACGCACACACACAGAGTGATCCTGAGAGAGGGAGAGGGGGGGTAATTTTTTTTATATTTATATTTTTTTAATTATAATTATTTGTATTACCACAATTATTTAACTAATTATATAAAACAATATTGTCAATTCCCTACAAATAAACTGGTTTTATACATTTATTTTTTTATTCAAACCCAGAATAATATGTTTAATCCTTTAATGCAGGCCAAAGCATTGAGAGGTAATCTTTTTAGACAGAAAAGTGTCTCTCTCTCTCTCTCTCTCTCTCTCTCACACACACACACACACACACACACACACACACACACACACACACACACACACACACACACACACACACACACACACACTTACACTCATGTCTGGTTCACTATCTTTTTGGGGACTCACCATAGACGTAATGGTTTTTATGCTGTACACTCCATATATTCTGTCCTCCTACACTGCTCCTACCCCAAAACCTACCCATCACACAACTTTCTGCATTTTCACCTTTTCAAAAGAACTCATTCTGTCTGATTTATAAGCTTCTGTACCCATTGGGACCTCAGTTTAGGTCCCTACAGTGACACGAGTCCTCATGAGTCTGTGTGCATTCAGGTTTAAGTCCCCACCAGGCTAGAACAACACACACACACACACACACACACACACACACACACACACACACACACACACACACACACACACACACACACACACACACACACACACACTAGTAATGCTGAAGTATGCTGCAGGTAACTCAAATCAGCTCAGCCCATCCCACATTCCCCCATCCACAACACATACACACAGCCAGACACACACACACACATACACACACACACACACACACACACACACACACACACACACACTCATATCTGGTTCACTATCTTTCTGGGGACTCACCATAGACGTAATGGTTTTTATGCTGTACAAAACATTAATTCTGTCCTCCTACACTGCCCCTGCCCCTAAATCTACCCATCACACAACTTTCTGCATTTTCACCTTTTCAAAGTAACTCATTCTGTTTGATTTATAAGCTTTTGTACCCATTGGGAAGTCCCCATGAGTCTTTGTGCATTCAGGTTGAAGTCCCCACCAGGCTAGAAAACCATTCACACACACACACACACACAGAGGCAAGTTTTTTTTGCTTGAAAACTTATACAATATTGCCCTCTACTGGACATTTAAGGGAGAGCATGTGTTGAAAAAAAAACAAAAAAAAAAAAACACAGTGTGCTATATAGAATAACCAGCAGGTGGGAGTATAGCCTTATTTATGAACCAGGCACTTGTGTTCTTATTTTGTGTTTTTTAGGCTTTTGCTACGGGAACACCGTTTGAGATATCCAATAACCGTTCGCATTTTAGCATCTTCTGTATATTTACTTCATGTTGTCCGAGTTTGGAGGAGATTGAATGAATCACTTTTGAGGAGAGGGTAAAAATTCAGAGCTCGCTTTGCCACTTCTTATTATCTTCCAACCAAATTATCTGACTTCCTGTTGGTCAGAGCTAATGACTGTAAATTAGAAAGTTGTCCGGCTCGAAAAGTACAATATATATACCGAGTTTGGTGACTGCAGATAAAACTAACCCCCCACTTTGGACAAAAGCCACACTTCCTGCTGCCAGTTGGTGGCGCTATAACTTTGACTCACAAAAGTCATATCCATGTGATCAGCCTCTTACAACGAACACACAGCTGAAGTTTCATCTAAATGAATTAATGTATGCAAAAGTTATAACACACTTCCTGTTTCCCTTTTCTCGCCATAAATTCGTCTCTTCGCCACGGCCAAACCGTTTGAGATATCAGAAAGTCGCTCGCAATTTGGCATCCTCAATGTCTTGACTTCAGGCTGACCGAGTTTGGTGCTGATCGGGTCAATCGTCTAGGAGGAGTACCGCAAATTCCAGAGCATGCGTTTTCCGAACAACCCATTATAGCTCACTTCCTGTTGGGCGAAGCTTATGACTATGAGTGCGGAAGTTGTTCGGCCTGATGAGATCTATTAGTGTACCGAGTTTCATACATGTACGTGCAAGTGTGTTTAATATATAGACCCAGTTTTTCAAGGGGGCGCTGTTGAGCCCCCCTGCCACGCCCGGGTCAAAGGCCTCTGCCCGACCCTGTTGGCCGCGCATTCCGATGCGTGTGCAAAGTTTCAAGAGTTTTCGAGCACATTAAGTGCCCCAAAAATGCCCAAAAGGCGAAAAGATAATAATAATAATAATAATAATAATAATAATAATCCTTAGAAGAACAATAGGGCTCTGCGCCCTTTCAGGGCTTGGGCCCTAATAATAATAATCCTTAGAAGAACAATAGGGCTCTGCGCCCTTTCAGGGCTTGGGCCCTAATAATAATAACAAAAAAAAATTAAAGCTGCGAGCAGCGATGACGGGCCCAAGCCGGTGGCACCGCCACCCCGGTGGCATCAGCTTAACTGTGCACATCAGGCCAATAGGCATTTAATATGGGAAAAAATAAATAAAGGGACTATGTCAAAGTCATTTGAATTCACCTCATTAACTGCAGCCACTGGTGCTGCTATGACCAGGAACCACAACACTCACATCTCTGAGATCAATTACATTTTATTCTTTAATTTTATGTCAGATGATGTCAAATGTCAATTTCAAAATGAGTGCAGAATACTGTCCAAATGCTGATGTTATATTATCCTTACCATTCTCTTAAAAATAAATTAAGCCAAAAATATATAATACATTTTTTTAAACTTATTTTTCACAATTAAGTGATAAATATTGCTTATAGCCTATGATATGAAAGGTTTAAATTATGAAAAAAACAAGAAACAAGGCGACACACACAGAGTGAGAGAGACCCCCTCCACACACACACACACACACACACACACACACACACACACACACACACACACACACACACACACAGAGTGATCCTGAGAGAGGGAGAGTGAAGGGGGAGGGGAATGACAGACACAAAATCTAAACAGTGAGAGAACATTGTTTTTATTTCACTCTCTGAAAACACTGTTTTGCAATAACAACAATAGTTTTATCTTCAAAACAGTGTTCCCTAGGACATGTCCAACCTGGTTACTAAATAAGGCTACACTTCCACCTTCTGGTTATTCGATATACCGGTAGCTCATTGGTTCTCATTTTGGTCCTTAAACAAAAGGCATTAATCTTCTCATTTTTTAAGTTACACACACTACTTTTTTTTTTAAAGACAATTAAATGTGTTTTTTCTTTTGTTAGTAATGTTTTTTTATATTTATATTTTTTATTAATAATTATTTGTATTAACACAATTATTTAACTAATTATATAAAACAATATTGTCAATGCCCTACAAATAAACTGGTTTTATACATTAATTTTTTTATTCAAACTCAGAATAAATTTTTTTATCCTTGAATGCAGGCCAAAGCACAGCATTGAGAGGTAATCTTTTTAGACAGAAGAGTGGCTCACACACACACACACACACACACACACACACACACACTGTAGAAATCAGTGACACGTGTCCCCATGTGTCTGTTTGCATTCAGGTTGAAGTCCCCACCAGGCTAGAAAAAATAACACACACACACACACACACACACACACACACACACACACACACACACACACACACACACACACACACACACACACACACACACACACACACACACAGTAGTAATGCTGAAGTATGCTGCAGGCAACCCTTATAAGCTCAGCCCATCCACCCCCTCCCTCCCCCCTCCCCCTCCCAACACACACACACACACACACACACACACACACACACACACACACACACACACACACACACACACACACTCACACTCATGTCTGGTTCACTATCTTTTTGGGGACTCAGCATAGACGTAATGGTTTTTATGCTGTACAAACCATATATTCTGTCCTCCTACACTGCCCCTACCCATCACAGGAAACTTTCTGCATTTTCAAAGTAACTCATTCTGTCTGATTTATAAGCTTTTGTACCCATTGGGAAGTCCCCATGACTCTGTGTGCATTCAGGTTTAAGTCCCCAGCAGGCTAGAAAAGCATTCTCACACACACACAGAGGCAAGGTTTTTTGCTTGAAAACTTATACAATATTGCCCTCTACTGGTCATTTAAGTGAGAGCATAAGTGTTGAAAAAAAAAAAAAAAAACTGTGATTATATAGAATAACCAGCAGGTGGGAGTATAGCCTTATTTATGAACCAGGCACGTGTGTCCCTATTTTGTGTTTTTTAGGCTTTTGCTACGGGAACACCGTTTGAGATATCCAATAACCGTTCGCATTTTAGCATCTTCTGTATATTTACTTCATGTTGTCCGAGTTTGGAGGAGATTGAATGAATCGCTTTTGAGGAGAAGGTAAAAACTCAGAGCTCGCTTTCCACTTTGTGTTATCTTCCAACCAAATTATCTGACTTCCTGTTGGTCAGAGCTAATGACAGTAAATTAGAAAGTTGTCCGGCTCGAAAAGTACTATATATATACTGAGTTTGGTGAATGTAGATAAAACTAACCCTCCTCTTTGGACAAAAGTGACACTTCCTGCTGCCAGTTGGTGGCGCTATAACTTTGACTCACAAAAGTCATATCCATGTGATCGGCCTCTTACAACGAACACACAGCTGAAGTTTAATCAAAATGAATTAATGTATGCAGAAGTTATTACACACTTCCTGTTTCCCTTTTCTCGCCATAAATTCGTCTCTTCGCCACGGCCAAACCGTTTGAGATATCAAAAAGTTGCTCGCAATTTAGCATCCTCAGTGTCTTGACTTCATGCTGACCGAGTTTGGTGCTGATCGGGTGAATCGTCTAGGAGGAGTATCGCAAATTCCACAGCATGCGTTTTCCGAACAACCCATAATAGCTCACTTCCTGTTGGGCTGACGCATAACTTAGAGCACGAAAGTTGTTTGGCCCGATGAGCTCTATATGTGTACCGAGTTTCATATATGTACGTGCAAGTGTGTTTGATTTATAGACCCCGTTTTCAGACCCCACTTTAGGGGGCGCTGTCGAGCCCCCCTGCCACGCCCGGGTCCCAGCCTCAGCCCGGCCCCGATGGCCGCGCATTCTGATGCGTGTGCAAAGTTTCAAGAGTTTTCGAGCATGGGAAGGGCCCCAAAAATGCCCAAATAGTCGCGTAAAAAAATAATAATAAATTAAAGCTGCGAGCAGCGATGGCGGGCCCAAGCCGGGGGCACCGCCACCCCGGTGGCATCAGCTTAACTGTGCACAGCAGGCCAATAGGCATTTAATATGGGAAAAAATAAATAAAGGGACTATGTCAAAGTCATTTGAATTCACCTCATTAACTGCAGCAACTGGTGCTGCTATGACCAGGAACCACAACACTCACATCTCTGAGATCAATTACATTTTATTCATTAATTTTATGTTAGATGATGTCAAATGTCAATTTCAAAATGAGTGCAGAATACTGTCCAAATGCTGAAGTTGTGTTATCCTTACACTTCTCTTAAAAATAAATTAAGCCAAATCACAGAGACCGCAACAATGATTTTAATATCAGTGTCATATCATATGCATGCATATCATTTATAGAAGTTTATTATAAACAGCCACTTTTATAAGATCATGTGAAATTATTATTTTTTTTATCCATTTGAATTTTATCAATAAATTATTAGTTTAAAGAGGTGTCATACGTGATCTTTGCAAACACAGCACATGACCTTCTTTAAAGCTCATGTGATAGAAAACAATTAAAAGTATTAGGATATAATAGGTCACTTTCAATTATGTGCAAATGCATTTTTTGCAGCTCAAAATATTGTAAGTTCAGAAGACCAGTGTTATATATATATATAATACATTTTTTAAACTTATTTTTCACAATAAAGTGATAGAAATAGCTGATATAGCCTATGATATGAAAGGGTTAAATTATGAAAAAAAAACAAAAAACAAGGCGACACACACAGAGTGAGAGAGACCCCCTCCACACACACACACACACACACACACACACACACACACACATAGAGTGATCCTGAGAGAGGGAGAGAGACCCCCTCCACACACACACACACACACATAGAGTGATCCTGAGAGAGGGAGAGAGACCCCCTCCACACACACACATAGAGTGATCCTGAGAGAGGGAGAGTGAGGGGGGAGGGGAATGACAGACACAAAATCTAAACAGTGAGAGATCATTGTTTTTATTTCACTGTCTGAAAACACTGTTTTGCAATAACAACAATAGTTTAATCTTCAAAACAGTGTTCCCTTGGACATATCCAACCTGGTTACTAAATAGGGCTACACTTCCACCTTCTGGTTATTCTATATGCCGGTAGCTCATTGGTTCTCATTTTTGTCCTTAAACAAAAGGCATTAATCTTCTCATTTTTTTAAGTTACACACACTACTTTTTTTTTTTTTTAAAGACAATTAAATGGGTTTTTTCTTTTGTTAGTAATGTTTTTTTATATTTATATTTTTTATTAATAATTATTTGTATTAACACAATTATTTAACTAATTATATAAAACAATATTGTCAATGCCCTACAAATAAACTGGTTTTATACATTCATTTTTTTATTCAAACCCA